>NW_003216737.1:216757-267797 GCF_000006405.1 Perkinsus marinus ATCC 50983
ATATAATTTTGAAGTTATTCCCGCGGACCGAGCGTCATTTTTGAAGTGTCGCGGCGTGGAGTGAATAAACAACGTTTCTTATGTATTGTCACGTGTGATGATCATTTCCGTCCCTCTGCAAAGCAAGTATTTCACGTTCCGTATAATCCCGTCACAGGAAGCTTACCTCTCCAAGTAAGTCATATTTCACCTGCAGTTATGTCGTTCCGAACGATAAAACTGGGTGAATCCTGATGACTGAATAGCTCGTGGCAGTTATATCGTGAAGCGCAGAGTAATGGCGGCATCAGTTGTTTCAATTTATCAAAAGGAAATAACTGGGGCTCTGTGTCTGTTCATCAATCACAATGTCACGCTTCGCTCAAAGAATATTGTTCTGATATTGTCCGTCATTTGGGAGAGTTCTATCGTACTAAGCAGTTGCCATTTCATGTGTTATTAGAACTGCTATCTGCCGAATTATGTTGTAGCGAGGAAGATACAGCATTGTCTTTATTGTCTACTGCTATTGATTCAGTAGATGTCATTAAGTTACGTGAAGAACCAAGATGAAAACGAAAGAAGCATATTCCTTCCGGTATGTGCATTTACTGACTTATCATGGTAGTAGGCCTCGTACACCGTTATCCATAAAGAAGAGTTCTTACCATTTGAATGTTGATTGGTCGTTGAAAGTGTGTAGTACCTTCGTACGGTTGCTTTTCACTATCGGTAGTCTGCTTCGCTAACATCTATATTGTTGTATCATATGTCTGGAACTTCTTTATGTATTCTAGAAGAAAAGTGGGTGAAAAGATTGATACCAAATTTGTATCACCAATATTTCGAGATTTTATCTCTACGCATTATGCTCGAGGGAGCGAGATTGTAGGTTGGTCTCAGTTTAAGAAGATGAATATTCTGTTATTAGAATCTAGGGTGAAGCAACAAAAGATAACTGAGCGCTTGTATGTGAAGGTTTCATAGGAAAGCAAGTTCAAGCAAGTGCACGAAATGAGAAATATGTTGGTGTATTCTGATGTAAAATCTCACGAATACGGGTATGCGGGAGGAAATTGAAACACGAAACCCGAACACGAGCCTTGTGACTCTGTGGCGAGTTAGTTTCGGTTTTCCATGTCATAGCGCTAGTGAGTTTTAGACCGCTGTAGGTCTTGGATGGTCAAACTAGCAGATAATACTCACTTGTGTGACCATAGTTTGTGAATGTGGAGCCCTTCGCCGCCTAAGCGTCGGCGACACATGATGTCAAATAAAATGGGTTAGAACGATCGACATCATGTAGGACAGCCTATCTAACCGTCCGATCGGGACATTTATGGTCATCAAGTGAAAAGCCTGTACTAGTAGTACAGTACTACAGGTGTTCTGGTAGTATACAATCCATATGTCACTGGCGATTGACATCGCCGTACTCAGGGTTGGTAGTGGGTGGGTTAAAATTTCAGAATTCCCTTGTAGACCGATACCCACGCCGTGGGTCCCACGGTCATGTTCGCAAGTAGCTCAGCTAAGAGCCGTACTACTATTGCGAACTACAACTTTACTCTAGTGATCGCTAAGATGCTTCAGCGTTACACAATTGTGTCCCAATCTTTAGAGTGCGTTGCGTTTGTATGGGCGTGCGCGTGGTGATACCCCCTTCCTGGGATTTCACAGGCACTACATTCGTTAACTCATTCCGTTAGTCATTATCGTTCGAACTGTATGTTGTGAGGCTCCTCCGCGTTTAGCTTGTCTCGTTTCTTTTCCTTGTTTGCAGTTCCATTCTAGCCCTATTACTCTCTTCAGTGCCGTCAAAGGGTGTCTAACGCTCGGTGTCAGTGGCTCGTGAAGCCGGGTCCGAGAAGCTGTTTCTGCCTGGCGACTTTAGGGGGCACGTCTTTGAACGGAGACTCCGAGAATAGGTCTGAGTCTAGATGTTAGTAATGGGTAATTCATGGGGATTACAGAGTGGGTACCTTAGGGGTCGCGTCTTAGAGCAGAGACCCTGTAGATAGGTGTGAGCCCAGAGTTTATATGATTAGTGTCTTGTCTTGATTAGGGTCACTGAGCGACACTCAGTGGTGCTGATAGGCCTTTTGAGAGTCCTACGTTGTTTGCCGGCATCCTCAATAGGAGGATTCTTCCTGATCCATCCGAGAGTGGATCGGTTTGTGGCACAAACTTTGTGCGACGAAGCATGTCTGTTGACACAGTGTTTGAGTATTTGGTGTCGCCTCACAATTAGAATGCTAGCCTCATGGCTAATAGCTGAATCTCGTTGAGGTTTGAACACATTAGAGGACTAGATCGTCCCATGAGGAGTCTTGAGATCTATGGGAAGCTCAGTTGTTCCTTTTCCCTCTCCCAATCTAATATGAACAATGCCACTCGTGACGAGGACTTCGTCACGAAGTTAAACAGCTTCTGCCTTCTGACTACCCAGAGGTTCTTCTGGACGCTGTGGTGGACAGACTTATTGCTATGGAGATCATCAATAAGAGAGGTCTTGTTGGTCTTGCGTCAGGCGATCCACTATTGACATCTTTGGTCAACTACTGTTCCCTGCGGCGGCTGAGGCGACTGATGATGCTGAGCGATCAAGCTGTGAAGGCAGTGAATTCCATCAGCTTGTGAAGGCAATGAAAATGAGATCTCTAATCAAGGAGGCTTGTGCGAAGTATTCTCTCAAGAGTACATCCAGCTCGCAGGAAGCCTCGCTGGAAGACTATTCTGCTCGTTTGCCTGCAAGATATGGTGGTATGCCATCGGCATCGCTCTTACCGGATGGTGGTGTGCTGAAGATTGCGCATAATGATGTTGCTGCTTACAGGAAGTCTAAGGCCTGTGGAGCATATTGTGATACAGCTGTCCCCATAGCTCAGCCCGTAGCGTACGGCTATTCCATTGATCTGTATATACTAAGTTAACTCAACCCTATATCCAGGGTGTTGTGTTCCACAGGTCGCCCTCGTCAACAGTGTGCCATCAGCGGCGTCGTCCGACAAGGTACCCACGATTGACAGCGAGGGGAAGATAGTGGAAGATAGTGATCATTCCTCCAACGAGCTCTTCGGGTAAGAAGCCACGTTCCTTCCCCGAACTTCTACTATGTCTCGTAACGTGGGCGGCAATGGTGGAAGTGAATTTTTCGGTTTCGGTGGGCAATATTCTGGCTGAATACATTATCACCTCGCTCGCATAGCGACATTCCACAGTGTTGGCGCTACGTAGTATCAACTATGATGAAGGTTTCCGCCAAGGCTTGTCCTCATTGGCCTATCGTTTGGCAGAAAATAAGGGTATCAGCTATGGTGAGGTAGTAGCGAAGACCTTATTGAAGGGGACTAACAGCGAACTGCTAGTTCAGGCCTATAGCTCCATCTCTATGGGTAGACTTGGGGACTCCAACTCTGATCGTCGCCTTCCGGGTGAAGGAAGAGGTAGACGTCAGGGTCGTTCTGACCCTAACAAGCCTTCAAGATCGGATTACTCATCTACAGGGTCCTGTCCTTACAGTCGGAGTCAGTGCCAGTTGCTGAAGATCCGTAAATGCCCATTTGGTCCCTCATAGCATAAGAGTGATGTGGCTGATGAGAATAAGAAGAGGAAGACGACCTGATTATGAGTATATGTCTTCAACGTGTGATTATCTTATCCCAAAGGTAGATGATGAGGTTCAACTGTGAATTGTTGCTCCTCAATTATTTTTTTTGATGAAGCCCCCGCGAGTCTGTTTCTGTGAATTTTGTTCTGGTTGCGCTGGACAGTGAGGTGTTTGGGGCATGATTTCAGGATCGATTTGTAACCTGTCAGCTTATTTTCTCCTTGTTGGAGTCGGCTATTTGACCGCCCATGAAGGTTGCCGCTCCCAGGAGGCTCGCAAATGTCGAAGGCGACGCTACAAAGCCGCTCGTTATGCTCATAGTGCTACCACTGCTACCGAGAAGAATTATGTCGACACGAGGAGCGCTGCTTCCTCTCCAGGAGTCCCCCGGGGCCCGGACAACTCGAGGTCTTTATCGTTGGACCAAGTTTCCAGTCTTCTTGCAACTGACGGCAATTTTTGGGAAACATTGGCTGCATCAGTCTTAGCAAAAGAGTGACCTGCAACTCCGATGCAAGATGGGTCAGGATTGCCCGCCACATGTCAGTGGGATTCTATTATCCTCATTTCGACCTGATTCGAGGCCGTCGTTAACGAGATTGCTGATGCTCCTCGGGATAAAGCGACAGAATGGTTTAATCAACCCCAGGTTGAGGAGTTTCTATCGACCTTCGAATTTTCATCGAGAGAGCTACAATCTTCCATGGCCGTTGGATGGGTCAACTTAGGTATTGTCTGAGCGGATAACGAGTTAGCAGTTGAAATCTGCAACATACTAGAGAGCCACGGCTTTGGGAATACTGCTACCTTCATGGAACCGGCTTCTTCAGTTTTGAAGGTTAGGGGTAGGCTCTTGGAGGTGCTGTCCCGCATCACTGCGGAAGAGAGTATTCCGCAAACCACCTAAACCGGGTGAACCAAAGTATATACGGTGGCCAGCTGACGATCCCTGTCTATCAGCCTCGATAAAGCTAGCGAATGATGGCCTTAGCACTCTTGCTACCGACCGAGCCGGGAGATTCGAGACCCTGTCGGAGCGGGCTGCCCGTTCTAAGGGAATGAAGGCAGTAAGTAAGATCGGGGCGATTTATGAAGATGGTACGGAACAAGGTGGCCGTCTCATAAGCAACTACCGGTGCAGTGGCATCAATAGATCTAGTGAAATGTCCACGACGCTGGCATTGCCAACTTTTCAAGGCCCCAGGTACTTCGTGAAGCAAGCTGAGAGCCAATAAGCGAGAAGACTGGGTGGTTTCGATATAAAAAGTGCGTTTGGCTCGGTGAGAGAAGAAGAGCAAGGCCTTTTAGCTCTTGTGTCTCCGACTAGCGTTGCCAACGGCTCATTAGAGACACCCATCATTTGGGAGAACTGCCTCCCTTTCGGATTGGCATCTAGCCCTCTTCAGTTTACTAGATGTAGTGCAGCTATGCATCGGATTCAACGACGCCTCTTAGCGGTTCTGGCGAGGAGAGCCAACGGGGACAGACCCCAAGGTATCATTTATCTGGATGACGGCACCTGATACTTATTTTACATACTGCAGTTATGTATGCTCTTACTATTGGTCATTGCAATAAAATGTATTTTATCTCTCCCGGAATATTCGTACTCTCGGTTTTGGGTTAGACATTAAGAATGATTTCGGCCCGGCTCGGATCAGCATTCCAATTGAAAAGAGAGAGAAGTCTTAGGAGCCAAATCTTAGATAGGGCTTTGCGAAGTGCGGATAATGCACTGAGCTCTCTTAAACGTCCAATAAAGAGAGCGGTAGTGCTCCCGAACAAGTGTCTGAAAGCGTTAGCTCATATGCCTCTGCAATTCGCGAGCTTAGAAGATCAGATCAGATCAGCAGCTTTATTGGGCAGTACTTTGATGCTCCGGTTTAAACAGGTGGCAGCATTCCGTGTGGCAGACGTGAGTTGAAGAGAAACACCAGAGGGTACTCTAGTGCGTCTTGATTTCTACAACACCAAAACCCACTTCCATGAGGAACGTGAAATTCTATGCTCAGCGGGTTGTTCATGCAACAAGGTGCATTGTGTGGCTCACAATATTACTAAGATGTCGCAAAAGGCTACTTCAACGAGCCAAAGGGAGTTTTCTGAGCTGAGTACAAGCACCTACTCGGGAGAGCTTAGGAAATTTCTCACCAAGGAATTTCCGCAATATGTTTTCGAGTGGAAACTGGATGAAGTTACGATGCACGTATATACGATTCTGATCTGTGAGATATATTGGGTCCGTATTTTCGGAGCTCGATACATTCAGTCGTATCTTACGTACTCCAGGGGTATTTATTTAGATTATAATCTTTGGTGTATTGAATAGACTCCATTCCGTCACTATACCCGATATGTATACGAGTCCTAGTAGAGAAAGCGATGTTGGGTTGCACAAGAGTCCTTCGTCGATAGCTTCGAATAAGGAATCTGAGGATGGCGAAACTGTGCCGCTACAGTGTAGAAGATTCGCGTCGGTGATACAGGAACAGTCTCCAACTCGAGCCTCGAGTGTTGAGCGTCGAGGTGAGCGCAAATTAAAGTGCTTATCATACTGGAAGTAGATGCTTCCCGAACTATTGAGAAGCAGGGCGATATGGTCGCGAATGCTGTAAAGTGGACGAGTTACTAGAAACAACAGGCTCAAATCAGAACATAGCACAATAACCAACTAACTATCAGCTTCGCCAACGTTCTCGCGTATAAGAGAAACAAGTATAACAAAACCGACAGGGTACATTTGCAACGACTTGGTTGGGACAGAACCAACGGACAGTGCGACCTTCCAACAGGTAAGGGTGCCAAAATCAACTGTCCGTTGTGAATGTTACCAGTGTGATCCCAACAGTCGGGTTTTGTCAACATTGTTATTTCATCAACGGGTCAATTTTACAAAGACTGAACTTTAATCAAGGGCGAACTTTACTCTATTAAGAGGGAAGAAAATACATGGCGACGTGAGTTATCCTGGTTATCTAAACTGGCGTAAGTGTTGAGCTCTATTCTGTGTTATCACTCTTACAGGGAGTGGACACTCTTACTGTTCCTGTATCACCGACGCGTATCTTCCACACTGTAGAGGCACAGTTTCGCCATCCTCACATTCCTTATTCGAAGCTATTGACGGAAGACTCTTGTGCAACCCAACATCACTTTCTCTACTAGAACTCGTATCCATATCGAGTATAGTGACGGAGTGGAGTCTATTCAATACACCAGAGAATATGATCCCAATAAATACCCCTGGAGTACGTAAGATACGACTGAATGCATCGAGCTCCAGAAATACGGACCCAATATACCTCACAGATCAGAATCGAACATCGGACGGGTCACAGACATAGCTTGTACTCTCATGCGTTCCTTGCTATTTCCGAAAAAGTCTGACAATACTATAACAAGGAGAGAAATAGACCGGATTAAACAGAAATGCTCGTCTGATGAATGACAAACAGAGCGGAGTCGCCAAGCCTTGAAGAATTATCACACACACACACACATACTGTGTGACGATCATCAGTACCCGACTCGGGTAACCCGAGTTGAGTCCCATCCGGAGTTCAACAGAGCGCAAAGAGCTCATGAGAAGTGTAAGGGCAACAAGGGCCTAAAGATCGCAAGTAAGATTAATGATGCAAAGTTAAGCATTATGAGTTCCTTATACCCAACAGATGAGCCGAAATTTAAGGGTCACATATCTCAGATAGACATCATCCGCAGAAGCACCCAGATCCAATGCGGTAATAGCAGTTATACGGACAGTTAGTGCATTGGGTGCGATCTTCACAATTGTTACAGCCTGCACCCTGCAGCATGTAAGCCACGGCCGCCGCAATGACAAGTGCGATGCGCATTAAGAGGACAGGGATCAACTAAAACCACAGGCAGATGAAAAACCCTGTGCCACAGGGCCTGTGGACGGATCCACTCGAATTTAATATGAACGCCCAAGATTAATGTGGTACTAATACATCCCTCAGGACTAATGTGCAGCTCGACACTTGTAGCCGATGTGATGTAGAAAAAGGTATAACTGTCGGAGAGTTACCCTATTTTTAGCTACTGAGAAATCAATCGATCCACTTGGCCTGCACACGTGAATCGGAGCAAAGACGACTCGTTTGATCCATGATCCCCTACACGCTTCGTAGTTGAGTCGAAATAACTCACCACGCACGCACGCACAACGCGAAAGTGCCTGTTATTGCTGGATATGCCTCGTTCGCTTCGCGTGCTCAGCAATTGCTTTTAGCGAATTATGGTTTGTGCATGCGTGCGGATTAAGAGTTGTTCTCATGCAAGTCCAGGGAGGCAATTGTGCGCCCGAGTGCCCCTAGCTATCATCCACGGTGTGCATACAGCGTGACAATGTTGAATGAACGTTTTCAAGGCTCGGCCCAACCTTCTAGAAGGTCTACTCGATGATAGAAAAGGCAAGCGGGCCTAAGGCCCGCGTGTAGACCCTGGCAGGAACCTTAGTAAGGTTACCTCACACGGGAGTGCACCACTTCGGACAAAATTGTGCACGCGTTCAGACCGATGGCCAGCACAGGAATCAGTCGCCAGTACATTACTTGGGCAATCACGTTGTAACGGTATAGGGTAAGGTTTTGATGTGGGAATATTTGAATTCGGAGAAGAGCTTTTTAGAAAGTTTTTTTCTTAGATCGCTTACTAAGAAATCGATCGATTTATTTAGCCTGCACACGTGATTCGGAGCAAAGACGACTCGTTTGATCCATCTGAAGCCCCTACACGCTTCGTAGTTGAGTCGAAATAATTCACCACGCACGCACAACGCGAAAGTGCCTGCTATTGCTGGATATGCTCGGTTCGCCTCGCTTGCTCCGCAATTGCTTTTAGCGAATTATGGTCCGTGCATGCGTGCGGCTTAATAGTTGTTCTCATGCCAGTGCCGGGAGGCAATTGTGCGCCAGAGCGCCCCTAGCTACGATCCACAGTGTGCATACAGTATTACAATGTAGGATGAATGTCTGCAAGGGTCTGCCCAACCTCCTAGAAGGTCTACTCGGCGGTGCCGCCAGAAGTCAAGAACCCAAAGGGTGGGGGAGGGAGCATTTCCGGTGATGATTGTAGTATGCTGAATACTCTAGGGAAGTGTGTCGACTGTGCTGGAGGCCTCCGGTACGCAGGGCAGCACCCAGGAGGCCTCTACCGTTGCACTCACTTTCTACTCGCTCTCATGCCTCTATCCGGGCTGGGGATACCCACATTATAGTCTGTTTAAGCGGTCGGACGGTAGCGCGCCGCGTTTCCTATCCGAAAGTTCGACTTTGGCACCGACGTTGACATATGCTGTGTGGTGATGAGTGTTTCCACGGTGCAGAGCGTAGGACACGCTCGTCACGAATAGTTAGTTCGCCAAACTGAGCCCAGTACTTCGGATCAAGTACATTTGACCAAAACCAACCGCAACACCAAGAAACGCAACTTCGAATTATGGGATGATAGCGGAACAGCAAAGCTGACAGTTTAGGGCGAAGCGTGAGTCATGGCGGAAAGTCCAGAGTTAGCAAGACTCATTAGTTCTTTGTGGACTTTGTTTCACTAACTAAGCCCAACTATATACCGTAGAATGTAGAGCTCGAGCTTCAAACTTGGTTTATTGTTCATGGTGCAGGAGTGCGGCATTGATGAAGTAGGACTGAGTAGCTTTGTTGGAGGATGTAAGACTAGGCAGGAGAGTTCATTGTAACGCTTCGATTCGGAGGAGGAATTCATTGCAGGTGAGGTGGGGCAATCACGATGAGGGCAGCCTCACCATCACTACCAACACGGACATAGTTGTGAGTTTCGCGAGTGCATCTTGGGGATCTTGGTGGTCGATCCGCTCCCCAGGTCCTGTCTGTTGATGGTCCTGTGACTGCTGTCCCGTCATCCCTCCGTTATAGATTCTGCGAGTTGAAACAGTGGTGCAAAGCTCAGCAATATGATTCAACCAGCCTTACAAGTAAGAGAGAGGACATCAATCATAGGGTAACATTCTCGGAGCCGCTGCTGGTCTGCGCCGGGCTTAGCCGCTGTGAGTAAATTCGATCTCGGGCACGTCGAGCCGTTAGATTCTAGTGTAGCACTGGCGGACGCGTGAGTCAAATTGAGCATGTCAAATACAATCCAAATGCAGCTATACTCAAGCAATTTCCTATTATCTAATGCTTCTCAACGGCTTGTGCCACTAGGAATTTGAATTTTGGTAGTTAAGACTTCAAACCTCGGATCCGGGATAGGTATTCATGGTACTATGATCACTATTTGGATGGTACTTGTGTCCATTGAGTGGACTTCATTTCTCACGCGAATCTGGAAAATATTATTGGCATATAACGGGTGATGCATGACGTGATATTCATTCCAATGGTGGCATCATAGTATGATGATCATACCATGAGCACGATAATGTCCACGTCGGGTGGCCCAACAGTGTTGGGCCAACACACCTACCGTACGGAACTACTATTATATATTTGAGCTGCTTGTGGGTTACCAGTCAACCGTTTGATATGCTTAATTCTCAACATCACTGCCCAATAATCTTAGAGTGGAGGTGTATTGTCAGCAGGGAGAGTGTTGCTGGTCAATCAAGTAACTTGATTCAAGTTTCGTCTTGAAACTCAAGGTTCCAGTAATGATTCAAGACTTGCATCATGGACCTGGAACAATTGAGTTAGCTCATCAGCGTTAACTCAATTAGCGCTGATGGAGCTTGGCAGAGTGATTAGTTACTGCTGAAGCACATCAGATGGCGCATCACAGCAGACTCTGCTCGATGAACTGGCGGTTGCCGGACAGCCGCTGCCCCAACAAACCACACTTTCTTTCCCTTTGCATGCGATGGGGTACCACACAGAGTTTGCGTATTTAATACCATCGACCTCAGCGTTACTTGTTGAAGCACCGTGTGCAACACGATTGCAGGACGATTCTAGCCAACTCGTCTTAGGTGAGGTCAACTATGGCTTGCCGTTGAGAGTCCTAACGACAAGCTGTAATCAACACACTGTCCGGAAATAACCGATTAGAATGAACTATAGAGGATGTATGGTACATCACAGGGTCAAGAAACACTTGAATCAAGTATCCATAAATCTCACGGGTCTCATCAAGTGAGTCACTTGAAGTGACTTGATGAGACCCGTGAGATTCATTGTTCGAAATGAGCACGGTTAGTGGTTATATCTGAACTCAATGCACCTTTGAATAATACTGCACGTGACTCAGAAGCCTCGAGCATCTTCAGTGACAGCAGTAAATTCGCTATGGAGGCATTCGAATCGAATGATTCGATCGACTTTCAGCCCAGCACTCCTGAAGCCAGCGTGCTCCAAAATGGCAACAACTTTTCCATTGCCAACTTTTCTAGTGAAAATTTTCCTGCCATTTCCTGGAGCTCGGAAAAACAGGAAAAAATAGGAAAAATGCCAAGTGGCAAAAAAACGGCAAAATAATAGCACAAAATGGTAAAAACGAAAAAAATGAAGCTTTAGAAGCATCTTCTCATCTGTCTTAATTACCACGGTAGAACTATTATTCCCGGCTGGAAGAAGCGAACATGTTTTGCAACACTGTGGCTGAGAACCACTCAACTCAAAAGAAATCCAATCCTGATTAAAAAGGTATGTTCATGCACCAATGCATCATCAATTGGGTTGTTCAGGGAGCTGCATTACACTTGACTCGTAATCTACCGATCCCAAGCTCTTGCGGGTCTTGTATCGTAAATAAACATCAGTAAAACTCAGCAGTACAGTCTGTTAGATTGCCCGACCTTATCTCGATCCCATTTCAGGTTCTTCTCGAGAGCCTTCGAACTTATTGCGCCGAATACCTGAATGGAGTTTCTTGTATCTGGGCGACAGTTTCTTGTATGCCACTCGTTCATATGCCTTGGTGAAGCATTCTGCGTCATCGGCGACGATGGTCCTAGGATCCACAATCTAACCAAGGGCCACTACTGCCCGCTTCACGCAGTCGAATATTGCAGCAGTCGACTTGGTTTTTTTATTGGTGGTGAGTGCGAATCAAATAGCCTTGAATTCTTCTTCAGGGCTAATGCTCCCTTTGATGAGGGTTACTAGGCCGAGCCAACAGAGACCTTCAAGTTATCACCAGTTCGGGACCTCGGACATTGGCTAGTAGAAGGGAAGGACAGGAAAATGCGAATAAGTGAGAGCGGTATCAGTAGAGCAGTATTATATTATGAGACGGAGTATCAGTATTATAGTAGCCGTGCTCTTGCCCGTAGTAGCTCTGTCGAGAGTTTGGGGTAGCCGATCTCGCGTACTATATATGGTCTCCATGACAGACTCACGACTCCTGGAGTCCGGGAGCAGTTTACGCTTCCTCAAGCTGCGGAAGGTGTCAAGGGGAGTAGCTCGGCTTTCACGATGCAGCTCCACCACAACTGTGAAGGCCGCTTTGTTAGAAAACCGACGGTCTAGGCTTCCATCCACATTGTTGCTCATGATTGTGAGTGCGGTGGTGAACATCGGGCAGCATTATGTCGTACCTCAGGCCCTCGGGGGAGTCGAGTCGTTGAATTCGTGCAACATTCGGGCAATTGCAACCAGACCATCTCCCACGACCATAGCAGCAGACATACTTATGTATAAGGTCCCCATCCCTTCTCAAGTGAGTGCCTTTACTACAGACCTTGAATTCCGATATCGTTTCTAGGGCTTCCTTCGCTGCTTTTGAAGTATCATATCTCGTACTATCAGAGTAGTACTGGCTTACCTTCCGCTCAGGTAGGGCGCTCCCGGTCAGCCTTGAGCCCATCCATCGATACGAGGGAATCGCGCATCGCCATACCTTACTAAAGTTCCTGCCAGGGTCTACAGGCGGGCGTTCGGCCCACTTTCCTTTTCTATCATCGAGAAGACTTTCTAGGAGGTTGCGCAGACCCTTGCAGACATTCATTCTACATTGTAACGCTGTATGCACACCGTGGATCGTAGCTAGGTGCGCTCTGGCGCACAATTGCCTCCCTGCACTTGCATGAGAACAACTATTAAGCCGCACGCATGCACGGACCATAATTCGCTAAAAGCAGTTGCCGAGCAAGCGAAGCGAACGATTTGAAATTCGAGGAAATTCGATTTGAGTAATGATGTCCTCGAGATTGCTTGGGAATACCACTGCGGCGATAGAGATTTGATCTGAATGACTAGCAATTAGAAAAGGAGTCTAGGTTACGGCTGCGACTCACCTTTGGTCAAATCATCTATCGTTTGCCGGAATAAGTCTCGGATATCAGTCGACTTACTCGTTATTGCCTCAGATAGAGCACAGTCGAGATCTTTGACTCGCAGTAGAACCGTCCGTGTTGTTCGCCTCTTTATCAAGATACGTGCCACAGATGCTCATTTAACCCTTATCACTTCGGCATATTCCCATAAATCCGCAATCAGAGACACACTGTTATCTGCCACTTTACCAGCAGTAACCAGGGTCGGCCGTGAGACGCAAGTATACTCCGATTGTATTCCGGTCACTGACGCATCCTATTATTCTGGAGTGAGCCCGCCGTATCCAGGACTCAATACAGAGTCTGTATTACAGACAGAGCACTCGTGATTTCAGGGTCGCATGAACTTCCAATAAAAGATGACATACCAACTTTGATGCATCCTAGTTTCAGATTACAGTAAAGTCGTCGATTCGAGCACGCGGGGCGCGACTAATAAAGAACTTGTCAAAACGTGCCTGAGCTCGCCCACTGCTTCCTCCAGTCGACATACTCTGATTTTCAATATGTGCTGGTTTGGGTCTAGGTTCTCAGGATTGCACCTTCGAGGCATGATGAGAGTCACAATAGCTTAGGCCGATCGAACAAAGATGATCAAATCATCGTGAGGTGATCAGGAACTAAGCCGGCATAACAGAGTTCTACACATGAGTATCATCATGAGGGCACGCCTGAACGATGGGCGTCGTCGTTCATACGCAACAGGCGAGTCAGGCACATATTTGTGGTCTTTTGAAGCCCACTAGTTACAACAACAACCTCAGAATTCATTAAGAAACCATAGTTCATCGTTGTTTGACGTTTATTTCCCATAATTCCCGAAAAGGCAGGTATTATTCCCCAAAATGATTCCTTAATCCCCTTCCCCGGGAATATTCCCGGGAATAATAGGTATAATCCCTCACTTTCAGCCACCCACAGGCTGTCACAACTCGGAGGCTAAAGATTCTAACATTGCGACCGTAAAGCACTTCTCATGACGCTCTTCTACTTTCTTGGAAAAAGGGTTTTGGCAAGTCGTGTAGGAAAAAGTCAAGCTGGGAGTCCCAGCCTGGGACTTGCCTTGGAATCGAGGAACGTCGAGGGAGCATGATCGCGGCTTGACCGCCTGACCGTCAAGCGTCTCCATATCACCACCGGCGGCATGTGATCCACCATCGACTTTAGCTTGTCTCGGAGCTGACAGGAGCTTAGCCCGTCTACGCATCTGAGCAACCCACGCCTTCTCATCGCGAGCTGGGGTCAGAGCTTTCTGGCGGCTTCCTTCACGCATGGACCCAATGCGCCCTTACTTTCCAGCTCATCCCTAGCGATAACAGCGACCAGAGCTCCAAACTGGGTGTCGGTCAGATTAGATAGCATCATCACAAGCGATGTTCACTTGTAACACGTTCTTCTTCGCGAGCTCTGCAGTCGTTTTGTCAATTTAGCCGGTTGCTCATTACAATGCCGCTGGATAATCTCTTTAGTCTCGTCTGACGAAGGCATTGGATGAGGAAGGAATAAATTTGAGGCACGGCTTCATTGACCATATCTGTCCAGCTCATGAGTATTACTCATTGAGTAAAGTGATACCATACACTTTAAGTCTCAAAGCTCAGGGACAGGCTCTGAGCCTGAGCCTCAGGCTCGCGCCCACACAGTGTGTGGCACACACGTCGGGGTTATGCTAGCTGTATCACTTCCTCTACCTAAACGGCACTCCCCAGGATCTGCAAGCCACCCGTGGAAATTTTCGCGCTAAGCAACGGCAGACGAATCACGACTTCTCTGGTTGCCTCGCTCTGATACAGATTATGGTTTGATGAGAAGAAACGAAGGAGATCAATGGCTCAAGAATTGGCTCGACATGTATGTCCATGGTCGGCGAAGTCGAGTCGACTGTCTAGATCAAAATCTGATGCCTATATCCACCTTTGGGATTGTATTGCTAGAGTCACTAGCATCGACTACCTAAGTTATCGATCGAGGACCCGATCGCGATTCCGAGTAGATCCGTCAACGAATTCAAGTCTACGTCACAGGTATTGCGTGAATCGAACCAGGTTGTCGCAAATTTCGTGGAGAACTCAGCTCGTATTATGCGTTGCAGAATCAACGTAGATGGATGATTCTGGCTGATAGTGCAGAGAGCCATGACTGTTCGCGTGGTCGAGTTGAACGACTGGTTGATGCAGGCCGTGAGTCGCAAAATTGTTGTGACTGCAACCGTTTATCCGTCCCAGTCCGTAGCAGAACAGCGGGACTCCCGCTGCGGGCGACATAAGACTCTTATGATGAGAGGAGACGCCGGACAATCATCCCCTTTAGCTTATCACGTAATGCCTCTTGCTCGTGAGTGCTTGATCGCTCTCAGCATCGCTCGTCTTCCCTATGTTAAGATCAGTTAATCTGACTACCAAGACGTGACAGTTCGACTCGGATACATATTGTAGACTGAGAGCCGTAGTTCGTCATGGCTTTTAGCCATTGGCTTCGCAATAGCCCCCCGGCTCCCATTCACGATCTCACGTGAAATCGCTAGGAAAACTGTACTGAGTGAATCAGGATCGAACCAGGCTAATTTGATCAGCCGGAGAGGAGACTCTCCTATCCGGCGGCCCCCCTAGGGAGATGAACAGGCGAGAAACATCTTCCAGGCACCCAGCACCGGTGGTACTGCACCACAGTGAGACAACGGTGACGTGGTGAGAAGATTGCGGCGCGGGAGATACTGCACCCAACAATTACTACTAGGTTGGTATGCTAACGCAACGATACGAGTCATATCGTGTGACGCCATCATCGTGCTATGGTGTATAATGCAAAAAGAATATGATAATCCATCGCGGTCTAATTCATACAATGCATGCAATGTTCAACTGTCTGTTCTTGTAAGAAGTTTGTGCTAGTTCGCTAAATTTTGCCTTTTCACGCCTGGTTTGTGATAGAAACGCTGCCCGACATAGCCTGTTCCTCACGCACACACAGTTGTTTCACGCAGCGAAATACCTTGGATTTCCCCTCTACGCAATAAGTGTAACGCTTAACACTTGTGAACCCGACAAGGTCGACATTATGAAGTTTTTGATATCTCAGAGTTTGGTTTGCTGCTGTGCTTCTGAAATGGTAATTACTATATGTATGAATATGCAGTACTGTAGTATCCATTGATGGCTCATCAATGATTGATGTTGCTTGTTGTGTTACTCTTCTCAAGTACAATAATATCCGTATCACAGTCTGAGAATTTCAACGCCTCAATGCGCATTCTCGTCGGTCTCACCATCGCTATCGCCGTTAACGCCATCCTCAACTCTAAACCGTCTGGTAAATATTGTGGCTCTCCGGTTATTCCCACGAAGGGTGAAGGATTCGTCCAGATCAATATAAAAAGCGTTACCGCCTTCGACATTGCGGCCTCGTGGACTCCCACTGGTGGTTCGAAGAAGAGCGGGAGTGACACCGACGTGCCCTGTTCTTACGATGAGTCGACACAGGATGCGACCGTCTCGGATACGAGCAAGCTGCGGGATCTGATTGCCAAAATAGATGCCCCCCTGGAGGCCTCAGCTCTCGCTCATCTACATTATGATGGCAAGGATCTACATGTCGTTGATCTCTTTAACTTTCCCCTGGGACCATGTTAGCCCAGGGCTATGAGACAGTCCTCGCTGAGATCTGTGAGGGTCTCATAATAAGACTCAGTGAGGCGTCATTGCAGGGACTGTTTTCCGAGCACTGCTCCTTGTAAAAGTCTCATTGTTATCACTAGTTTCAGGTCGATTTATTTCAGCGATCTTTCTTTCGCTACATTTTTTTCTCCGATGAGTTCAGGATGAGCGGTTGATGATATCGCATTACCTGATCTATTTGAACGCAAGATTGAGTACGGTAATGAGGTTCCCAACTCTAGCTTGTCCATAAAGTATCGAGTCCAGATATCGACACATCGACTATTTGAAGTCAGTCATTCTTTGTTGGTTAAGTGCGAACACGATACCTGTTTGACTCTCTTGTTCCAAAAACAAGGCAAGGACTCTTTACCAAGGAGTGATTCTTGTACATAGATCAGACTTGGCGGAACACAGACAGATTCAGGGGTCGCTACAGATAGATACTGACACGGAAGTCGATAGCTGCTTTGAGAATCATGGCCATAAGACCAATAGCCCCACGGTGGGGACCCCATCTAACTCAAGAATGGTTTATCTATACTGCCATGAGAGGCTTTTGCTGACAGCAAGTTGCTGCCCTTGTATGTTGCGGAGTCATCGCGATGACGTAACTCGTCATCACCTGAAACCGCTGGAAAGAGTTAATATTCTACTACTTGGTACTCGTCTGGTATAGAAACATGATGTAAGCGCCAGTGAGATTGCACTCTCAAGGAAGTGATTGCGACCAACATCTTGGAGATCGACATAGAAGTTCATCAACGACAGAATAACAATATCAGCAACACCGGCTTCCAACCCCAATTAGACAGCCATGCTGCTTGTGGATGGCCTCCCCAGTTGGTCCACCAGTAGAGGGATTCTGGACCATAGAAGACAGGGAATCATGCTTAGCTGTAGTGCTTTGAGGAGCCCCGCCTGATTGTCTGGGTTTACCATCAGTGAGATGCGTCAGAGCCCTACTGCAAACAGCCTGTCATGCACACATCCCGTCAGAAATTCGGCAGCCTTACGACTTACTCGGAATATCGTTCAGATAAGTCTATCTAGCTCCGCCTGCGCAGTGCCACCAGGAGAAATGGCAGCCGCTGTTGCTGCGGCCGCAGCATTCGAGATCCCTAGGTTTTCCGCTTCTCCAAGAGCCTTGGCAGAAACTGTACACAATTACCGTCACCTCCGGAGGACAATGTTGACCTCCTCACGATCCCACTGTTTTCCGCAGAGCCGATCCTAGAGGCCGGCGCACTAGGTCAACGAGATGTCCTCTTCTGATTCTTACTGGCACATGAATTATCCATGCCCCACTTATCGTCTCGTGCAAGCGCAGTTAGAGCTACAGTAGCTCTTCGAGATGGCACCACAAACGGCGGGAAGACTTCATTGGCGTCTCACCTTGAACGAACCCTCCACAGATGA
Organism: Perkinsus marinus ATCC 50983; assembly: GCF_000006405.1. Taxonomy (NCBI): domain Eukaryota; phylum Perkinsozoa; order Perkinsida; family Perkinsidae; genus Perkinsus; species Perkinsus marinus. Next base: position 234,684 of record NW_003216737.1, read on the forward strand.
CATTAAATAGATAATGAGGATAGTGAAAAGCTTGAAGGTTTACTGCTCTATCACCGCTAGTGTAGTGCCAGTGGCTAGATCACTGTGCCGCATTGTTTCCTTGTCCCCAATTTTCTGCAGGGTGGCAGAAAATTGACCGCGCGAGCGCTAACGACTTCCTTTCCCGAGGGGGCGGAGGGGAGAAAGATTGCAGGGAGGCTAAGTTTCGCCTGCAGCGTACTCCGAGGGAGTAGTGGGCGTGCCTATGTGAGGACCCTGATTCGGGAGTCCCTGAGGGAGCATACCGAAGCGGACGAAGACCTGAGGGCTGCTCTATGTGGTATGGCGAGACTGTTGGGTGAAGTCGGAGAGGGAGTGACCAGCCGCAGCGTGGAATGGAGTACCAAGCGCATGACCCACAAACACGTGGTGGTATACACCGACGCCACGGGGGACGGCGAAGTAGCTGCTGTGGCCACCGCCGCTGACGGTGAGAGAGTGTGGTACTGTGACAGTACTACTGTCGGGGTCGGGGGTCGAGGGTGTGACTCGAGGTTCGGGTCAGCCACCAGGCATGAATTGCATCGTGGGGCGAGTCTGGGATCACATCGCCGCAGAGCTGATGAGCGTGCATTTCAGCAGGGTCATGAGTAAGTCATACGCCGCAGATGGACCGAGCGGAGCGGAGAACCAGTGAGCCGGCATTGGCGATTGGTTCCAGGCAAGGAGAGGAATCAACGGCGAGACATCATTAGGCGTGATGAGCGGCGGCAACGTTAACACTCGCATCGTAAGACATAGTGTCGTTGCGTTGTATCAGGCAGGGTGAGAGCGAGAACCGCCGTGCGAGGCCGAGGCAATGAACAATGAACAACCGAGCAGCCCGGGGGGCGCTCGAGGTTGAGAGGAGGCTGTCCACGGTGGAGAAGAACACCGGTGACAGCAGGCTGCGGTGGCTCGTGCAGCAAACAGGAGCAAAGGCCAAACGGGCCCCAAACAAAAAGAATACCCCCCCGACGGTTGTTAGAGACCTCAGCGCGTGGGCTGGCTTCGGCCACCGCGTGACACGGGAGGGTGGCCTCTCGCCAACTGCACATGCGTGCGGGTCTCCTCCGGCCCCCGAGAGTTTTACTTCGTTACACACCTGTACCGTCTAAAAGTCAACTGTAATCCTAAGGATGTCAGTTTATTCTCATCGTCATCTCTAAGCACCTCAACCTCCAACAGAAAGCCATACCAAGTATAAGGGGATACAGTCGGATTGTGCAGCCTCGCGAATTGTGCAGGGTTAGCAAGCGCGAGTCGACTGGTGAGATTTTGCGCTATGGCTGATTTTATGGTATCCTTGAACTTTGCACTATAGATGGGCAGCGTAACGGTTTTTTTACGGTTAACGTTACGCACGCCGTAACTTACGGCGTGCGTAACGTAAGTAGTTATTTGTTATGCAATAATTGGAACCGCAAGCTGGGCCTTCCAGTGAAAGTGTGGATCTAATTATCGCTCGCCACAAAATCTGTGATCATCCTGGCGAACAATGTTTCCCTATACTCAGTCTAACTGAGCCCATCACCACAGGCATATGTTCCAGACACCGCCTGCTGTGAGACCTCTTGTTCATTGGCTTTTTTGTGCCCATTTATGGGAGTTTCGGAAATTTTTTTCTTTATTTTCCTTCATTTTTCCTAATTTTTCCTATTTTTCCTGTCCGAAAGAATTTTTAAATTCCCTTCATCTTTCCGAGGGAATGGAAGGAAATAATTGGAAAAAAATCGGGCCACCTTTTTACCGCTTTACCGCGTAACCGCTTTTAGTCTTGAGAAAATTCAAATGCTGCTGGGACAAGTTCGAATGCTACAGCAAGAGTCCTCTCCTCACTCTGGTGAATGAACGCTCGCAACTTGCCGTACCACTTCCAACAGCTAATAATTTCCTAATGATTTGAGAACGGTGTCGAACGTAACTCTATAGTTCCTGTGAAGCTGTCCAGTTTAATCACCGAAGACCATCGAGAACGGATCAAAAACCTTGTCCCGAGCGAGCGCCACTGCGAATGCAAATCGCGCGGCTCTTTGACGAGCACGATTACGAACGTGCATACGTCGTTAGAATAAAAATCGGGGCTCCTCGACGGAGAGAGACTGAAGACACGATGCAGATCTACAACTGGTTGCGCTCGCGCCAGCCTGTGGCCTCAGCAGCTGAGGCTCAATCTGATAAACCGAGAACAAACCTTGTTTACGCTCGCGTACGAGGTTGCTCGCAGGCGCAAGTTCTTAATGGCATCGACGACCTCGACTCGAGGTCTCGGCAACCCCCCTCGTGTCTTGCACACCCCCGGTCCTTTCATCTCCCAGAAACATCTTTGCTGCTGTCACTATATCGATCCCGATGGTGTGCGCTTTTTGCATCTGCGCATCACCATCCCCATGACGCAAATTAGGCGTTATCGAAAAAGTGACAGCAAAGGAGTAAAGGAGTAAAAACAAGTATGAATACAATTATTGGGAATAGGGAATCCTACTCAGCTTAGCTTCAGCTTATCGATATCTTGTCGTCACGACACAGCGCACAATCCTATATCATTCCCTCACATTCCCTCCTCCTGATGGGCTATATCTATCAAGGGGCGGAGAATATTACGAGGTCGTAATTTGTGCCCATCATAACCACGATTAACCGAAACATCATCATAATTATCATCTTCATCATCATCCACCTCCTCCACTTGGGGAGCAACGGGCGAAAATATCTCAACAGTATCGTCCTCGTCATCGATGTCACTACTGTTAGGGCCGCTCTCTTTACTCAAATTAGCTACCTCAGGAACCACCAAGGAGGCGTGAACATTCAGCACTTTCGACGATCTATCTCTCCGCTTTAGTTGCACCATCGTAGGGGATACTAATCGAACCACCTCAAAGCCGGATTCATAAGCAGGTAGTAACTTCGCATGACGGTCATCACGACGAAGACAAGTGTGTGTACTCGCCCCAACGAGTAGCCAACACTCTTGCAGTTTTACCCTCACTTACTCATCCCTTATCAAACTGGCAATGAACACACATCAAGTTTGCCCTCCTTTGCCCTTAAACGCAATCCTGTTGAATAATAAGCGGTAAAATCAAGTCAGAGTTGGATTCCGACCAAAAACGTGAATTGGCCAAGGATTGGCCACCAAATCGGTAATATCGAGACCTCAGTTACCACTCACGGAAACTTTTCTCACCAGTGTAAGGTTTTGGAACAGCAGAATGTCGTGTCGTCGAATGAGATGTCGTCACATCAGTAGATGTTGTACTCTGGGCTTCTGCATGTTTATTGTCACTCGTCATGATGTACAGACCGATGTAGAAGGGCTGCTACCACTTGTGGAACACAACACCCTGGGTGTTGGGCACCTGTGTTTCCCAGAGCTTCAACATATGCCATGATGGCATCACCGCGCGCCAGGGGTGGGGACCCCTGGGAAGAGCGCACCAAAACCTTTTACGCAATCACGCAGATGCAACCTGCCTACTGGATAGGGCTGCAAATGAAGAAGCCAAATTCAAACCAGCCGTGGAAATTGGCTGATTATCCACGTACATATAGAACTCTACGCTAATGTGTACCCTCTCAAGTATGGTTGAAACTGAAATTCTCGAAATGACCAGAGCTTGGTCTTGAAATGTTCGAATTCATGTGGGGCTCCGTGAATATGGCGTGCGCTAAAGTATCGTAACAGCTGCTTTACGGAAGATAGGAGATAGATTCGACGAATCGGGCCCTGAGATCTTCGCCTGTTAGTGGTACATTAATGCATGGGCATGACGTGTTCCATGATATATGCGAACTTACGCTCTGGTGCAATGAATGTTAGATTATTGTATTCAACTGGTGTCTCTGGTTGCACAAGCTCCATTCACCTAGAGCATCTATCTCATGTTGGAGACTCCAACGCTCCACCGTGGAATATTTTAGATAGCCTGTGTTCGATATACGGCTCAAGTGTTTGCTCTTGGTGCTCTATGTGGCCCTTTTGGTGTTGCTCAGTCCATATTGATCGTGTTTCTAATATGGAAAATGATGTATATAGACGGGCAGAATTTCGTTACGGCTCACTTTTACGGTTACGACTTAAGCTCCGTGACGTAAAATCACGGCGTCGTAACGGACTTTACGGAGATGCAGAGGACACAACGATAATTGATCATTCAAGTCGCTTGAATCTGTTTTATGTGAATGCCCATCGGTAGACGAAACTGGCTTGGCAGTTCCGGGCCAGCTTGGGAGTATGATGGGCGAGATTTGCAAAGGAGACGAGTGGTAAATGCCCATCCAAATGTTACGCTCTCAGCGGTTCGGGTTTCCGAGCCACGCAAAATGAGTTAACAACTATTTGAGCTATGGAGGAGTGCACTACAGCGAATGTTTCAGCCACATTTCTAACAAAGCAGTTGAGCACCAACCGTAAAGTCGTAAGGCCTTTCCGTAACCGTAAACTGCTTACGTTACGCTCGCCGTAACGTGAACCGTAAAAAACGTTACGTTGCCTATCTATAGGGCGAAGATACCCATTTTGCGCACTCACGCATCCTATGCTACGCATCTAACGCGGAGGCCGCATCACACGTTTTACATTTACGTGTGGTAGGCAACGTTACGTGACTCACGTACGTGGTACGGTTTCACCGATGCCTATACGAATGTGACTCAATATTCTCCATTACGACGATTCAGGCGTCTTTGCTACACTGATAACGATATGCTAGACCTATTCAAACCTGAGCAGATGCACCTGATGACTTGTGCTATCTATATAGACCATTACTCGAAAGTTACTTGCCAACACGGATGATCCATCACTCAACTCATCCGTCCAATCTGCGTGACTCAAAGAAGATAGTTTACGCGTACACTTCGACACGCCGAAGCAAAGCCAATTGCTCATCCTAGTGGCTTACAATGAAGCTCCTCCTAACACCATTCTGGTTCTTCTCGTGCAACCTTCTCTACGTTGAAGCAGAGGTGGGCCAAAATGGCAATGTCCGTGGGCTTGGTCCTGTGAACGGGGATCCTAACGACGAATTCTATGACATGCAGAATTCGAGGCCATTTCTATACCGGAGGCTTGGGGTATCCTGGACTCTACTCCCAAGAGAACACTTGTGACCATCGCAGTTATTGACGACGGAATCGAGGCCACTCACCCTGACTTGAAGGGTACTGTCATCCAGGGCTACAACGTCGTTGATAAGAATGATGATACCAGTCCTCGAGGATACCATGGAACCCAGATGGCTGGCATCGTTGGTGCTATCAGGAATAACAAGATCGGTATGGCGGGTATTCTGGACACTGCCCATATTCGACGGTGAAGTTTCGACTTGGTCTGCAATCGCGGATGCTTTCACCTACCTGATCAATGAGAGGAAGGATGATGTGAAGGTCATTCTCATGACGGAGGGATCCAGATCAATGGATTCCCGAGCCGTTACCGACAAGATTCTGGAAGCAACTGCAGCTGGCATGCTCGTTGTCCTTGCGGGAGGGAACTACTTTCTAAATCTTGACATAATCCCATACTTCCCTTGTTCCCTCGGCCGTTCACCCACTGATGGAGTGTTGTGTGTGGCTGCAACGTATGATACCAAGATGCAACTTACGGATGAAAGCGATTTCGGTTCAGCTGTTGATATCGCCGCTCCAGGTTACAAAATAGGTACAACTTTTCTTGAAGGGCCTGAAGGGATGTATGGCGTTGTGTCGGGCACTTCGGCTGCCGCCGCTATCGTAGCAGGTATAGCTGGGATGCTCTACAGCCTTGAACCTTCTCTGAAGGCTGAGCTGACCCCTGCTTACATCAAAAGTATCATCATGGACACGGCCACCGCAGGTGTCAAGGACAGTGGAGGGAAAAGGACTCTGTCATTCGGCCGCGTGAATGCTGCGGCGGCTGTCAATAAGATACTAGGAAGAAAGAAGGTTTAATTTTTCACTTTGACTTCGTCTCATGATGATGGAGTTGTTCAGTGAACTTTCATCTAGCTCGATTGTCTCTCCCTTGCTGGATAGATTATCGATTCATTTATTGTGAATGTGAAGGTTCGATCATCAGATCTGATCATCGTAACGCTGGGGATTTGATTGAGATAATTTTTTACGCCCAACTGTTGAGTTTGGAATTCGTGTCGTCAATTTGTTGGTGCATCATCATCGATCGCTGTCTCAATCCCACGTGGCACACAGTGTGTCTCTCTCGAGTGAAGGAATCCTTCAGCTGACCTTATAGTGAATATTTTCCACATCGGATAAGTTCAATCAAGCCTTACAAGTTTTTGCCCTGATATTAAGACCAGTGCGGTAACATTTCGATCGACAAGCCGTTAACAATTTCTTCATCCAACAGTCCCCTCATTCCATCATCGTATTCTCGGATTGTATGAACAATCACTTACAACAGTATACAACATATGAAATGTCCAACCAATTAATGATGAAGTGTTCGTGTTGATCTTACAAGCCTTTAAATTATTGACCATGTCATGCGCCGCTCCACATTTTGTACCTGCAACTGAACATCATGGGGTGTTCATAGCGCAATCGACAAGAAGGTTTCTGAGACTAGACGGTTGACGCAGCTGGCAGACTGCGATAATATGATCAATAAAGTTGAACGCAACACAGACTGAACATTACTGGAGGACATAAATTGAGAGGAAATTAAGGACATACAAGTTGTATATATTATTAGTGAATAATGATGGCAATGTTCCTAGCGAAACGCTAGGGGACAAAAATCCTTTGTGTATGCGTACAACACAAAGGAAAACTGCTTCGCTCAACGCCACGGAACAACTGTCCCAATCACTGCCGGGATCGGCTCCGGATACCGGTCTCGAGCCTATTGGCAACCTATTATGTGTTCTGGCATAAACGAGCTAGTGGCACAATGGCAAAGTGTGTCATCATGTTTCCACTACTTTCCACTCCCCCCCCCCCCCCAACCCCTCCCCTTTTTTTTGCTTGACTGAAGATACGAACTCATACAGAAACACAGGGTGTGAGGACGGACAGAGGTGAGAGGACGCGTCAGTCTCGATGAAAGCAGAGGGTTCTGTCTGAAGACTAAGTCGTGAGACAGGAGTCGTTCATGTGAGAACTACTAGCCTTATCGAGACAAAGACGTTCATCACGCGTCTTATGCTTGGTCCGATTTTCCCCCAATCGGAGACAATAGTTTTATGTCTTTTAAATCATATTTGCCCGGATGGTCCTTCAAGATATAAGTCTTTGGACCAACTCTGGCTTCTATAGTTGCATCGAGCCATCTATCAGTGAGTTTATTATTCGGTCTTGGATTCCGATATAATACACCTGTTCCTGGCTCTAGACCCTTTTCCCATTCCGAGGAAGTTGGCGTGCATAAAACATCCCATTCATCTCTCGTCTCGACGGGTCGATAAGGTTCACATTGTGGTGGAAACCTAAAGACCTTGTCATGAGCGGATATACCACGAAATGGTGTTGTATTATACTTAGCAACTCCTTCACGGATTAGGCGCAGAAATTCTGGCCATCCGATTTCATCGTGAGAGGCGTGTGTTCGTAAGTACTCATTGAGTGTGCGATGGAATTTTTCCACTTTTCCATTTGTTAGGGACGTATTCTTAGCTGTGGTTAAATGAAGCACGTCATGCTCCAACAAAAATGCTTCGACTCGTTCGGATACCAAATTCCTTCCAGAATCTGACCATACAACAAGAGGTGTTGTGTGATAGATTTCGAACATGTGAGCAAAAAGTGCTTCCACATCTTCACTGACTGGAGTTCCTTTGGTAGCTTTTGCCAGTGCATATCCAGTTGCACTGTCCACAAGGGTCACTGCAAAAAAGGCTTTGCGACCAGATACTGTTCGGTAATTACCAACCACATCGATGTGAACTTTATTGAATGGTATTGCGGACTTTCTTACTGCATGCACCTCATCGGGGTCACGTTTCCGCTTCTTTCCAGTAGTCTGGTCTATGCCGTCAGCGTTTTGATTAGCGTGTGCCTTTCCACGCTTGCACACGTCACACTGATCAACAACTTCTTTGCAAACCTTTCGGAGTCCTTCCGCACGAACCCATTTATGGAGTCTTTGGTATAACGCTTCAGTTCCCTCATGATCATGATTATCCATCACGAAGTTACGGAGTTGAGAGGATGGAATCCATATAGCACCATTTCTACAAGTACTTACGTCTTGCCAGGTTTCTTGCTTTGCTCCCGCTGCCGAAACTTTCGGCGATCTCCTAGATGGTCTTGCCCATTTGAGATAACTTGGGATGCGAGAGAGTTTATCAGCAGGATTCTGCTCACTTTGGATATATTGATATATCACATCAATCTTATACAAGGCTAATAAATCGTCAATCATTTGTAGTCTCACTTCGGCGGCTCCTGATGCCAAGCCTTTTGAAGCCACCCAGTGCTTCGCTTGCTTCTTGGATAGTTGACCTAGTACTGGCTTGTTATCAACATACATGGTTATCGTCTTTCCATGTGTAATACCTAGTGCTCGGAGCCAAGGGACTACCACATTATTCAAGCCTCTGAGTGCGGCTTCCAGCTCTACTGTATCAATTGGTCGGATATCTCGTACGTCTCTGAGCCATGACTTGTCTTCTACTAGGTCATTCCCAAAATAGAGGCAAGCTCCAATGGCATCGGCTGATGCATCCGTGTACAGTTTCCAAGGGGCGTCAGGATCAACGGTGAAGACTCCTGTAGCCGGATCGCCTGCAGCTTGAATATCGTCGTAAAGTTTTCGAGCTTTGGTAATCAGCGCCTGGTCGAGTAGATCCGTTGACTTTGCGGCAGGATTGCTCAGAACACCGAGCCTTTCTAATGCCCTGGCTGCTGGTGATAACCAACCTAGAATAGGAAGATGCGATGATGCGATAGTAGCAACCCATGATCTCAAATTCTTATAGGTTGTTCCTTTCATTGGTTTAATCATCGCACGTCGTTTCCACATGTTGGTTCCATCCCGCTGTAAGCCTAAAATTCGGGCAGACTCGCTATCCTCTGGATCCTTTGTAGGAAAACCATTCCGATTTAACACGGCCACATTTTTTTCAACATAGTCAACTGGAACTCGAATATCATCAACAAATATCTCTATCGAATTTTCGAGTCCAGCTTCCTGCAAGATATACATTATAATCCGTCTTAGGACCTTAGGGGCTATGTTTACGCCGAAGCCTAATCTATTGAGGCGCACATACCGGGTTTCGCCATTTGGGCCTTCAATGATAAGGCCTTGGTAATTGGCACAATCACGCTGCATTTCTATACACAAGTATGCCTTTCGAATATCAATCAATACCCATTTTCCAACACTATGCCCATCTTTAGCTTTACCAGCTCTCCAACGCCTTATTATGTCTTGACAAGTGACGTGATCATCAGAATTTGGGAATGAAATTATCTGGTTATTCAAGGGCTTATAATCTATGACTGGTCTACATAGCGTAGACACCTTATGTTCTTGAACTGCTGCCATAAGTGTCAATGTTCCATTCAGTTCACAGCGTGGGACTTCTTCAATGAAGCCTTGTTTTTCCCAATTCTCTAGCTCTTTTCGCCAGAGGTCTAGCTGTGAATCAGTCAGAGTTTGCATCTGTTTGTGGTACGTAGCAGGCCGGAAAACTCGTGGTGGAGGTGTTTTAGTTGTCCATTTCCATTGTACTCTCCACCTCGAGTTTCCATCTGATCCCGTTAGACGTACTGCCCTGAAATCAGTATCTTCTATGACGGCTGTTTGTTTGAAGCCATCATTTGATAGAACGTCTTGGCTATTTACGGCAACCGCCGCTGCTATGCTTGATTGTTTAAGACCTTGTTCTACGGTCACTTCATTAGTATTGGACTTTGTGATTACGACCGGTGCATGCTTTCGTATCCAATCACAGCCCAGTATCACATCAACACTGTAATTCCCAACCTTGATTAGGTGATCGGTCTTTGCTACCAACACTTCCATGTGCTTCACATCGGATGGATCACAACTCAACACATAGGAAGGGATATTATGAACATCACAGTATTGTGGGCCTTTGATTGTTGATATGGCGACTGACTGCCGCACCACTGGAATTTCATCACCATAGATCTTCTCTAGGGCTGTTTGGGCGATGATTGTGTCGCTTGACCCTGAATCGACAAGACATGTTAAACCATATTCATGCTCAATCAATAGGGGAACCGACGAGCTGATAGGGTGAAATCTCTCTCCGAGGTTGCTTACCTTTAATAGCATTCTTGCTCTTGCCAAGTCCCTGCATGTTTCAATCGTATGGTTATGTCGGTGACAAAAGTCACAATGAACCTTGTCTTTATTTAAGTCAGCTTGCTTGAAAAAGTGGTTGCTTCTTCTCCCTTTTCCCTTGCCTCGTCCTTTACCGCCCTTGCCAATACTCCGACGGACACCCGGAGCAGCAACACGTGCTTCCGCGTTGCTGTCAAAATACAGTCTGGCCTTTTCCAGAACCTGCTCGAATGTTAAAGTCGGGTCAAGGCAGAACGGTTTGATCGAAGCACTTGCTGGGAAGTTATGAGGCAATCCGCGATAGAAGAATATCTTCTTCCATTCGCCCTGACATTCCCGATGAGTATTGGGACATGTTTGCCTCACCAGTCGATTAATAGCAGTAGCATACTCGTCAACAGTGTCATAGTTGGTGAAGCTAATATCACACAAGTTGTTGATCGCTCGATCAGGACTTTTGCCAAACCTTTTTCGTAGTTCGGAGCGAACACGGGCCAAATAACCTTTCTGTTGTGGATCTGTCTTAGGATCACCAGGCCGGACCATAAGAACAGCTTGGTATGCGTCACCCGAAACGGATAGGCGCAAAAGCAAGGCTTGATCATGATAGTTGAGATTAAACCCGTCTGGCCCTGCAATCATGTCAAGCTTATCAAGCCACTCTTCAACATCTTCTTTTGGAGTACCAGAGAATTTAACTACATTCTTACGGAGTTCAGACATCCGTTGGCCTTGCCGTCGATCACTCCTAAGGGTTGATTTTGGCTGGTCATCAAAGGTTTGTGGTATCTTGGGGAACGAGTTCAAGTCTCGATTTCCTCCATCAAGATTCACACCAAAATTGCCTTCTTGAGTGGGCTGTTCCTGCCCCTGGTCTACCCCGGGAGCTTCTTCATATGTCCTGGGAATTGGATCAGCGTTTTCCAACTCTCCATCAGGACGAATCTCCTCAGACACGTCCGAGGGTTCCTGAATACCATCCATACGGATGATATCGGAAAGAGTCATGTTCAGACGATCGACTGGAGTCTGGGCACCAGTTGAACGCAACACAGACTGAACATTACTGGAGGACATAAATTGAGAGGAAATTAAGGAAATACAAGTTGTATATATTATTAGTGAATAATGATGGCAATGTTCCTAGCGAAACGCTAGGGGACAAAAATCCTTTGTGTATGGGTACAACACAAAGGAAAACTGCTTCGCTCAACGCCACGGAACAACTGTCCCAATCACTGCCGGGATCGGCTCCGGATACCGGTCTCGAGCCTATTGGCAACCGATTATGTGTTCTGGCATAAACGAGCTAGTGGCACAATGGCAAAGTGTGTCATCATGTTTCCACTACTCTCCACTAATAATGATAATTATATTTTGCATGTACAACATCCACTATCAGTGAACGAACATACTCCCTCGGACGCAGCAGCCATTGATGTTGATCGTTAGCCGCCACCGCGTCAGTAGCACCAGTACACAGCCATGCATCATTCACACGTTTTTCTGACCGCAGTTCTTCACCCACCGGCATTAGACGGTCAGAATGTAATGCCACACATCAAACGAGACATCTAGCTTGCCAACGTTTTGATATGGTTTCGGGGAGTCCAATGGACTCAGTCCATCTTGGCGAACACCCATTGGCTGCTCAGAATAGTCCAACGACGTAATAACAGCATCTCTCACTGGTCGTAGTGGAAGGCTTAACCCATGAGAATCCTTCATCTCGACTAATCCAAACGTCGGAAGTGCCGACGTTCCGACTCGGAACTGCACTGATCGACATCGTTACTCGGCTCACCCATGCCTACACGGAGAAACCATCGCGTCTATCTAATGTCGATCCTTCTTACCACCTTGAGTGGTTGTTATTTCACCACCGCATAAAACTAGCATACCGCTCGGATTGTGCTGAACGACAGCCATTCCTCCTCGGAAACAAAAGTCTCTATCTAGCGTTATCTGAATACCATCAAATCACGGAATACTAAAGCCTGTCGGGCCTACCTCTTTCCACGACACTCCGACATCATCTGACCTCCGGACTAGAAAGGAATCCTGTCATAGTAGTGCCACCGACCATGGTCATCGCCTGTCCGCCTAGCATACCAAGCGTACCCTCAACAATACACATTCGAAGGGGACTTTGTTATACTGCTCCAAGAATCCATCCATCATCTTCTGTTTGATCTGAGTTTCTGATCTCTGTTCATTAACGTCTCCAAGGAACCCTTTCAATTTCGTTCTAAGCCTGCCAAGAAGGAAAATCGTTACAACGATCAAGAATACCGAGAAAACTAAGCAATACGCCTGATATCAAGGTTTGATGATCAAAACTTGTGCAGAAGTTGAATACATTGCGACCATTGTAACGTCATTGAGGAATCCTCGATGACGTCCTATCCTTCTGTCCTAAACGGACAGAGGGAACCGGAATGACTATACAATAGAGAATTTCCCGTAGATTCAGTATCTGTAATTATTCAATTAGAACTATATCACAAAAACCAGTCACTCGTGAGGAGTATTTTCAGAGTGTTACTGAGATGGAGTTCTCCTCAGCGGTCTTCTTCCTTTCCTCTTCCATCGCTGCACATTCTTCCTTGAAATCGCTCATCACATTAGTAATAGTTTTCTGCTATTTTTCTTGCTTTTCGTGTACATCTATAACAACAACGATGTACTCATAGACTGTTACAGTCTCATTGTATCACCATCCCAAGAGCGATACAGTATCGCTCTTGGGATGGTGATACAATCAGCTCTGGTATGGGCTGAACAGAATATGATAGATGATAGGGGTTCCGGGAAAAGGCGGGGTATATTTAAATTCTGTTTGCGGTATATGTCAGGTTATGTGTCTCGCAGTGCATTCGGCGGTCTATCACAAACGTGAAGTAATCGTCGTCGCCTCCTCCCAGACTTTGTAACGCCTTGCACAGTTTCTCATTCATCACCGTTACATTGGCCAGATCATGCACGACTGACAAGAATGATATCTCGGGAAAAAACAGTGTTGGAATATATGTTCGGTTTCCTAGCTGAGCTCAAGAGTTTCCTCAATATTATAGAAGATCACATACGAATTTGGGTAGAAGTGTGCAGAAACCGACAAGAACGTCCCTAGGTTTCCTCGGAATTTCGATATGGAAACGATTTGCTACCGACACATGTTGTCAACTATGTGCATATTCTCCCACACACTGGTCATAGAATAAGTACGATGGACTGAAAGGGGAACAATAGACCTCGTTCGGAAAATTATAGTAAAAATAACCGGCGTTTGCTCCGAAAAACATGAACAAGAAGTCTTGAGAAGGCTCATATGCACTTCAGTGAACTCTCTCGGGCCGAGAGTCTCGGCCGCACGGCCAAGAAGAAAATATGAACTCCCTCGCATTTTCTCACTTTTTCGGCTTTTTCTCACTTTATCAAATCACCTTAGGCAATAACCCCGGGTTGGGTCCAGTGGATGAGCCTCAGCATCAGTATAACATATCGTTCATGAGTAGTATTCTCAGTTGTTGTATTGGCCATAGGTGAGTTAGGCACATGTTTGTGGTCTGTCTGGACCTACTGGTTACAATAGCATCAGGATTCCTTCAGAAACTATCTATCATTCCCGAAAAGGCAGGTATTATTCTCCAAAATAATTCCTTTCTTTCCTTCCTTGTGAAAATTCCCGGGAATAATAGGAATAATCCCCCCACTTTCAGCCATCCTGACGATGGACAATAGTATGACTAGCTTCACATATATACTACGACTACTTACATTATCACTCGGTTGTACTATTGCATTATCATCATATATCAGTAGTAGTGTTACCTGTAATATTCTCCTACTAGTTCTACCTCAACTGTACTCCTTGTTCATTGTGCTTCAAAACTCGTACAATAATCATTCTTCTGCTATTTTTGTACGGTTTCCAATAGTATTTACGGCTTGTATAGGAACAAGAAAAACAAACCGTTCTCAGAGACATGTCAATCGGACATGGGTTATATGATACGAGTCGTATCATACTATATCGTATGATACGTATCATACGACTATTCTCATACCACATTTTCTCCAGATTATCTAGTTAATCTTTTGCTGGAATAGATCTCATTCTATATCAAAGGATGCACCAACGATAAGTGGTTCCTTCGACCGACATTTATCCTTCAGAGCTCTTTCCTCAGCATGCAACTTCTCACCGTAGCTTGTTCCCTCAATGCTTCTCTCACTATTTGACACAGTTTATTGCCTATCAAGCTACAATAGCACTTTTGGCAATATCATAATAGCTTCAAGATGGATTGAGTAATTGCTGACGTCTACGCCGTCTCATCTAAGCAAGTTCAATGAACTAAGATTCAGATTAAGATCGAGATTCAATATACATTGAATCCTAATCGAGTATTCAGCTGAAAATATACGTACATCGATTACGGATACGCGAGAGTGAATGATGTGCGATCAACCATAGAGAAAGTAATTTGACCGCAGATATTGATGCAATATATTGCTGAATTCTGGTATCAGAAAGTATCCAATAAATACTCTACATTCGATACGGGACATTGACAGTTTAGATAAAGCGTAAAACTATACGCACTTTCATCACATAGTTCATTCTCCTTGGGAACACATTAGCAAATAATTTGTGGTAATAAGTATTGTAGTATTGTCGCATTGTAAATAAGTATTGGTCTCGAAATCCCGGATGCTGGCGTTTCTGGAGGCGCTGAATGTAACGTTGAGACCAACGTTGAATCAAATCATAGTTGCATACATACAGTTACGAGTTGAGCCGTAAACCCGGAAACGGGCGCATTTCCATACCGGGTATGATACCTATATTAGAGAAGTGATTGAGGTGATTATTATCTCAAGAGATCTGAAGAGCCGGAATAAGGAGGAGCACAAAGCGAAGCATGGGGGGTTCGTCACATACTCAACCACATCCCGTACGATACTAGTAACTCGATAAGCATGAGTCGGGTAGTACATGCTGATAAGGAGAGTCGGAAAGGACTAAATATGCGACTTGTCATTTTTTGAACAATGTCCAGATGACTTCTGTTGAAAAGTTCCAACAATCAGCTGTTCATTCACATCCAACAAACACGAAACGAATATAAGCCTTTATGCTGCCAAAGAGAAAAATGACTACGAACGAAAGAAAATCGTCCTGATTTGAATGAGATGTGTTTCATCCAGTTCACATCTACAATGGAGGAGATCCACTCAGACTTTAGGTGTACCACCAAGCAGGTCGTCATCTATTTGACAGTTTCCAAGGGCTATTTTGAAAAGCCCGTGGTCACCCCAGTCTTCATTCCAGGAGTTCACGACAAGCCAGTAAGCTTCTCCATTCTCCTCACCCCAACCAATTATCTTCACAGCATGTCCACCGAGATATGAACCAGAAGTATGCTTGTATACACCGGACTTGTAGGCTAGGAAATCTTCGTAAACAAGGTACGAAGCCGAAACCTGATCGAAGTTAACGTTTGGATCACACGAGTGGATCGGTCCTACTGGGCCATCGGTCCTGATAGCATTTTTGGCATTGTTCACAGAGTATTGATACGGAGAGGATTCCAACATGTAATGACGATCACTGAGAATGATAACCTCGATTCATTTGACTTAGCTTAACCTTCCTTTACTTTTTCAAACTGGTTGAATACTTCGGGTTGTGGCATTGTTCAACACAGTTGGGAGTCTCGTATGAGCCCTGATAGGCAATGACAGTGACTGCCTCAGCGATCGCCGGCGGCGACTTGCCGCTACAGCTTACCTTCGGGCATTTGGGGTACTTGGTGTCATTGATATGATGAGCGCATGGCGGGAAATCGTACGGCCAGCACCCATCGCCTTTAGTCAAATTACCTCTTGCAACGTAATCTCCACCTGAGCAACGAAAGAAATGCTCTACTATACTCTAGGATTGTGCAGCATATGTGAATATCGGAGATTCAGTTTCCATAAATTAGCCCACTGTACTGGGACAAGTCATCCCAGACGATGCTACAACAGGAGTCATCGTCGCTGGCTCATTGTTGAGAACGACAGCGACGGTCGCTGTCGTCCTCACTGGCCGCTGAGCGACCCCTGCCGGGATTATCATCACATTTCCCAGCGTTTACAGTGTAGGTCTCCCCTGTCTTCATTCTTTAGACAAGGGTGACTTTTGAATAGTCGAGGATGAGTCGTAGCAAACTCGCATCGGATCCCGAGATCCCTTTCGGTCGGCTGCCCTCACCAGTTGCGATCCCTTCATCGTGCACCCAAGACCAGGCTGAATCAGGATATCCACCATCGCATCCGTAGGACCTGGGCAGAAAGTACCGACTGGAAAGCTCCCAGTCTAAGTCTTCCATCCTCGACTCACGGCGCACAAGCATTCATCTCGCCGGCCGATAGGAGCTCCGTGAACGTCCCATTCGACTTGACACATAAGCGGTCATTGAAGGCCTCAGTGACACCGAATGCCCAACAGCTTCCACAAGCTGACTGGTCTCTGGAGATCGAGGCAGCATTTTCTCACATAGTCGCCGGTTACCTACCTGATGTGGCCGATAACCTTTGAGCAATTGGGAAATGCGGTGCGAGCGTCGAAGTCAGTTGGAAGATCTTGTAGTTCTTCTATAGCGTAGCCTTTTCTTATGACTTTGTCGTTTGACCCTCTCATCCGCGTCCCACATAGCATCTTAGCATCACGCAGGGAGAGGTCTAAGGAAAAAAGACAGATGCTTCGACAAACACTTGGGAAGTAGAGCTACTCTTGAATCTTTTTTGCCCAGTCGACGCGGTCCATGTGGTCTGCTTGGAATTGATCTCGTCAACGAGACTCTGCATGATGGCCGGTCTGGTCTCATCGTAGAGGATCGTCAAATCTTCAATCGAGATGAGTTCGGACTGGATCCCCAACTCCTCTTCGAAACGAGCGAAATGCTGGGCTTCTTCTGCAGGAGTATATACCAATCCTGAAGATGGGAGTTACTGTTGTTCTCCCAGGCTGTCGACATGGTGGACTCAGGCGCACCTCTTTGAGCCTTGAGGTCATCGAATATGCTTTTGGCATGTCTTATGGCCAGGATTGAGGTCTCCCAGAAAGACCAGATGCAGGTGATTGTGATGAATGAATGATAGATCATTGACATGCGGTAATATGGCTTCGGAATCACAAGTCTACGTTAGAAATTCTAACTTAGAATGTACAAGGACACCACTGGTCGGGAAGTATTTCCGAAGGAGGCCACAGGAGAAAACCATAAGCCCTGCGCTCCAAGGCCTGAAGTTCAGGCTGTTTGTGTTGTTCTCGAGTAGCACGCATGAACTGCAGTGCTGAGAACGTGAGAGCTTAAATATCCCCAGCTTCGAAACCTCCACAGTCAATTTGTTTCGGCAAGATTAAAGATTTCTCAAGACGACAAACTTTTCGGAAAGATTCTCTCCTAGAGAATGGACCACGAGAATGATTGCGATTCTAGGGGTCTGCCGCGAACTCGGTGTGCCACACTGGGAACTATGTCAGTCTGGGTTTGGATGTCACTACAACAGCTTGCATAAGAACGTGAAAGCAGTCAACGAAGCTGGGCTAAGACAGTTTGGTGGCTACGTATAAAGCGTCTGTCGGATTGAGGCTTCCACAACAGTTGCCGTACGTGAAAACGAACTCGTCGGTATTTGTTTTATGCCGTTCGGCTCTCCGTCATGAAGTCCTGTTTGACTCGGGAGTTTGCGTCGACGGGGAGAGGCGAAAACGTGTACTTTGGCACGCGGATGTTAGTGAATCACTAATAGTGATTATATACTAGTGAAGGAGCCATGCACTCAGATGAGCCTATGTAGGATAAGTATCCTAGCACAACTTAGTAACTTGGTGATTTATTACTTTGTAGCAGCTCCTTCGACAAACAGAAGACGTCTTTCTTTAAGTCGGTCTCTATATGCAATGGGGTCAACGTCAACTTCTAATATGCAACTGAAGATTACCCCTACGTCCTTAACGGGTTCTGAGTTGACTCTTGCCGAGATCGAGGGTTCGTTTAAGAAGTTAGAGACGATAGCCTAATTTTATAATTGGGGCGAGAAGGCTTATGTATATGTTCCGCTGTCCTTGGAAGATAAAGTGCAGGTTGTTTATGATCATATTCCTCTGATATGAGGAATATGATATGAGAAATAGCTTCCATATTCCTCATATTCCGCTTGTCTCTGATCGTACTGACTTGAATAAGGTGTATTGATGTTGGAATGGCGGAAGAACTGAGAATGCTCAAATTACAGACTCTGAGTGAGATGGTAGAGAGAGCTAAAACTATAAGCCGTGGGAAAGAGATATCTGATCAACGGAAGCAGGAGCTGAGTTTTTATGCTGGTTACGATTCGCCTCACTATGGGGGAAAGGGTAAAGCAAGGGGCAACTACAACGTCAAAGGTGGCAAGGGCGGTAAAGGCTTCAAGGGCTCACCTGGTAAAGGTTACAAGGGCACAAGGATCCCTTTTGGTTTAATAGGTGTTATTCTTGTGGACGAACTGGTCACCTTGCCAGGGACTTGATAGGGGGTTGATACTGCTTCTTCCTTATCTATATTCCCTAGCCATCTTTTACGACTGATCTGTCCATTTCCTAAACTTCGTTATATAGCCCCATCACGTATTGTTAATACTGTTACTACTACTGAGAGTCTGGACTGTGTTACGGAGCTTTCTTTTTTAGATCAAGTAATGAATATACAGTTGTGCATGATTTTTAGGTTCCCAATAGTGAATCGTTGCGATTTCCCTTGCTAAGGGTTGATTTCCTTTCGAATAACCATGCACTACTCGACCATAGTAGTAATCCCTATAAGCTTGTTTCTAATACTATTGCTTATGCTGCAGCTCTGGAGGTGAAGACTACGGTGAAGGTCGTAAAGTACTCCTATATACTAGAAGAATTGGGGGTATCAATGTGGACAACAAGCTGGCAAATGTCTGGCAGGCTGGTTGGTGGATCCTACACTCCCCGTCCGCTCAGTACCCCAATACTGTTGATTATCACCAATGGTGAGACCAAGCGTTTGGTTAGTCTGCGGTATGTGAAACCCGATAAGCTCCAGCTTTCAACCAATAAGATCAAAGCCCAAATAGTAGAGAAGAGCAAGTTGAGAAGTAGTAGAGAAGTTGATGTTGAAGCAAGTACAGCTAGAAGTGATGAAGAGCAGATAGAAGATGCTTTAGCCGATAGAGAAGAAGATCAGTAGCCGTTAAGAAGAAGTACAAGAGTTAAGCAGCCAGTGAGGAGATTGAGGATTGGTCTGGACAGTACCACAAGCAGGGTTTGCCCTTTGGGCACGGGCGGAAATTTCCGAAGGAAATTTTCGAGAAAATTTCAGAAATTTCCGTTGAGGCTGGAAATTCTTGGAAATTTGCTAAAAATGCCCAAAAAATCGTGCCCAGGGTAGTAGAGAGGAGAGAAGTAGTTCAGATTCATTCATAATGGTCGAATAAAGCTAGTGAAGGCGTTCGCAGGTGTCTACTGGTCACTATGAATACATCTTGCGGTTACCCTCAGATATCGATCAGGTGGGCGTGCGCGTGAGCCTCTCAAGAGTTAGCGATTCTCCGAATATCTTGCAATCTTGCGTTCTCTCTCTCGAGAGTCGAATAGTGTTGGCGTAGCTCCAGTTATTTTCACGGTTGACGCTATCGACCTACTTGGCTGGAGTCCAGTGGACTAAGTCCACCATATCTTGCGTTCTATCGAGTACATCTTCGGCGGTAATGTTCGCATTCACACGTTAGCTGTAACTCGCACGAATTTGCGTCACTTTGGATAAGCTGCTGAGCCCCAGCATGATGGACGGTATCCGAGGTGGAGACCCATAGCCTATGGGTTTGGGCCCTATGGGCCATAGGGCGTAGACATCGATCACTTTCTCCCGTAATTCAGAATGATTATGGTGGTCCACCATTGGTGGATGAAAAACGAGATGAAATATCTCATTTCCCCTCTAAGAGCCCAAGCTTGTGCTCACGTTCGACCCAGAACAGTAGACTCAGTTACCTAGGATACAAACTGAAGCAGAACTCGGCCAGCCTCGGCCAGACTCGTATAACACCCTAAGATGACATGGCTACTATAGCGGGCCGAAGGGCCGCGATTTCTCTGGTTCAAACCACCCTATTTGGCATGACATACGTTGGGCCCGGAAGTGGCATACGTTGGGTCCGGTGGGCATACCTGGCTGATCGCATGTCTCGCGCGCCCGCATGGCGTGCGAGATTTACACGGAAATTTCCATTTCCACCGTTTCCGAAATTTTCCGTGATGAAATTTCCTTTCCGCGAAATTTTGACGCTTGCCCGCCCAAAGGGCAAATTTTTGTTAGTCGGAGTCGTATGTTTGATAGGATAATTTTCTTTGTATGTGATCACCTCACTCATGAAAAGAGGGGGAATAGTTGTGGGATAAGTATCCTAGCATACAAAGTATGTCTGTCCCCGTTGTGCCGCTCGTATCCTAGCCTAGCTTTGCAATGTATTAGTGTTACATAAGTAGTAGACTGAAGTTGGATCATCACCGTGAGCTACCGTAATTTATAGTGAAGGCGTTTTTGAAACGCCGTTTTATCGACGGCGACCACGAGGCCATGGCTATCGCAGTGCCATATCGCCAGATGCGACATTCTCAATAAAGAATTTCGTCATGCCACGAATGCTGCCACTCTGCCCAACACGATAAGACAAGAAACGGTAAATATAAGAGAATGTTCCTGCCAAAGACTGGAAATAAAATGCTCATGTTCATTCAGCCACGGAAGCATGTAAGTCTAGGATGTGGAAATACAACCCTCGAGCTAGATCAGTCGCATTGCGGCAAACGTGGAAACAGTAGTCACTCCTGAGCAACAGTTTGCAATGCAAATTTTGCATGTACAGGCAATGTTGGAAGGTGGAGGGTCACAGTACAATACACAGTGTACATGTGTACACAGTGTACAATACACAGTGGCTCGCATATTTCGTTGCGGGAGTGTCTCAACATCTCGGAAGCGAAGTTGAGATATGCGAGTGAGGAGTTCTCATTCAACGGGAACGAACCCACCCATTGTTGAGCATAATCAAGCTTTATGCTAGTCGATAAGAACTCAATGGTACCCGTGGCGCGGAGATAAACGTGGTGAATAAGAGTGGGATGTACGGGGTTCCGCTTCGCGGAATGGTAACCGGCTGGAACTTTTCGCTGAAAACGCGGTATTTGGTGGTGGTATTGCGCGGAGTGGTATTTTCGTTTATCATATCGCGGTTGCCGCGGTGAATGTTGCGCGGTGACCTACCATTTGAATTGACGAAAATTGAATCGCACTGAGTGTGATCGTAATGAGGCAGTCATCAATTGTATTAATGAAACTTCGTTATGTTACGAATACATTGAGTTAACGCGAGTGGTTTTCTCACTCGTGTTTCATCGTTGATCTACGCATTTCGTCTCCAGCAGACTGCCGTTCAATGACGGGATTGATAAAACTCAAGACTCTTGACCGTCGAAGTATACAAAGGATCTAGGCGATAAACTTGATGACAAGGTAGATACTACAATAGAGCTTCACGCAACTTCAATGATGTCGGGAATAACCACAACAATAACAACCACAACTTTAGTTAGTTATGAATCTGAGTCCACTAGCTTGACGCTTGAACACGATCATGGAGACTAGAGACACACACAAAATCACAACAGCTTCCCATCAGCTATTTCTATAAAGGAGCCGTTACGGGCACACTCCCGCCGGACGAAGGTTAAGCACACTCTCGTTCACTTCCTTACTATCAGGCAAACGCACCTTATAAACACTATCACTCATTCTCTTAACCAACACAGCTGGAGACCAACCAGTATCGAGCTTTCCAAATCTGCCTAACATAGGACGCCAACGACAGACTTTTTCACCCTCAATAAGATCTCGACCAGCATGTCTCTTAACACGACTCATCAACCTCTCTCGAACATTACCCCTACGTAACCACCATACATCAGCAAGCTCTTTCAATAAAACTGTACGGCCTTCTCCTTGTCGGTCTCGATATAACTGTGCAAGCTCTTCAGTCCATCAACTGGGAGGTTCAAGGCCATCAAATATAGCCAATCATCCTACTACGTCCTCGATAGACAAGGAAAGGGCAACGCGGTGAGCCATCAGCATAAGGAGTCATATTAACATTGGAGTTTCACCTGTTTTACGCGAAGTGTTTTACGCGAAAATCGCGGTATGTTCTGTTGAGATAATACTTAGCGTCAAAACGCACGCGGGAAACGCAATATCACGAAAATCTCTAACGCGATAACGAGTCATAACGTGTTTACCGCGTTACGCGAAGTGTTAAACGCGTAAAACACAACACAACGCGTGGATCACTTCCCATCACGAGACTTGAGCGTAACGTAGAACGTTTCTAATACGAGCGTGAGGAGTATAGTAGCGAGCGTTCGACTTTTTGAAACGCTTCGATATTCTGGACACGAGAGCTAGAGGCCATGTGCACAGAGCTGGAAATAAGCCCCACAGGATGGTTTGCGCTTGTAGAACTTTAATTAACTTCGATTTCGTTTATCATCAGCAAGCTCGGATTGGGCCTGCCGCATAGTTTCTATCGTCTAAATTTCTTGTTGTCCTGTTAATTGCGTTTTGCCTCTCATGCGTTATGTCAACGCGTTATGGATGACGGTATGTTTAACGCCAACGCATTCTTCGCGTTTGGAGCTCTAAAATCGTCTATTTCGCGTTGCTTAATGCGTTATGCATTTAACACTAGCGTTTTACACAGCACGGGTGAAACTCTATTGTTAATATGCTTTGTATACTTCCGTAGTCAGTAGTCCGTCTCAGGTTGGTTCAATATGGATCGCTGAGCATCCGTCATCTCGTTGCCACCCAATGAAATCCTGCCTGGATCGAATGAGTACCTCAGAGTAGCACGCATAGATTTCCCCACTTCTGTTCCTCCAAGACTAACTCATCGAGGGTGGGACTACGACCACAGCCCTGAATCACTTGAAGAAGTAGGCGGCTCCATCTTGAACAGGTTTATTATGATGATGGTGTCTGAGACTGAGTTAAAACACGTCGACGAGAATATCGGTACTGGATCCCGGCAGTGAATGAGGTCCTACCCATATACAGTCAATCTAATCACGCTCGACGTGATCCTAATGCTCAACTTGGGTACTACTACTAGTACTACTGGCAGAACCCAACCTTCCTCCTGGCAAGGCTGGAATTGCCATATCCTGGCTCTGCTTCGAGCAATATATTGATACTATCGCCAGGACGGTGATTGAAGACGAGCCTAGATTGTCCAGTAGCGGAATGCAGAAAGTGATCCCCGAAGGATTCAAGCATCGAACTCGCTGCGAGTCGATCCTACCGACAATCTTGTCATATCAATGCTTACAATGACAAAATTGTCGGGGACTACTACTTCCTCCCGACCAAACTGTCATTATTATACTGCCGACAATCTACTTGTACATCCCGATATCTATCATATCATATATCATAGTTACCATAGTTATACAGTTATATAGCATAGTTCTGAGGAGACATAATTTAGACGTGAGATGACGAGACTTAGCCTCAAGAACTACGATTAGATTGTGAGGGAACGTAACTTAGCTTTAAGGGAAGTACAGCAGCCTGAATGGAGAACGGAGCCACAAAGATGCTCAACGGAAGAGGGTACATAACTTAGCCAGAAGCAAGCCAATATGAAGATGACATCTTCTCACATAGTTCTTACATAGTTCTTGTTGATTCATTACAATCGAGAGTATTCAGATAACAAGTATAACCAAGATAGGATAGGTCCAAGATAGGATCGATCTCGTATCAAGTACATCGAAATAGAGAATAAGCTTTGTGCTACAGCTCAATAACCACATAGCTATTCTACTCCTGAGAACAGCAGGACTTCAAGATCTCAAGGGATCAATAGACACAGCCAACATACGTGAGTATGGCGCGGCGCAATACTCACGCAGCACCGCGTGAATTCAAACATTTCAAGACCAATCTTTGATCACAGGATTTCAGTTCCAACTATACTTGAGAGGGTACCCATTAGCGTAGAGTTCTATGTGTACACGGATAATCAGCCAGTTTCCACGGCTCGTTTGAATTTGGCTTTTTCATTTGCCGCCCTATCCAATAGACAGGTCGCACCTGCGTGATTGCGTAAAAGGTTTGGGCGCCCCCGTTCAGGACCCCCCACCCCTGGCGCACGCTTATGGCATCATGGCATATATTGAAGCTTTGGGAAAAGCAGGTGCCTAACACCAAGGTGCTGCTAATCGGCCCTTGGAAGAGTTTTACTTCCTCAAAAAAGAGACGTTGTAGCCTGCACGTATTTACAGAAAGGCCTCCACGTATATGCAACACATGTACGCATGTCATACGTACGCGTTATTCCCTGCGGTTGCATGATCTAGCGCTGGTATGAAGCATGTCACGTATTGCTAATACGCTAATCGAGCACTAATTGCTCGGTAGCCATCTGACTCGAGGTACCAATGTATGTTTGGGATGCATCTCTCGAGCTAATGTCGGGTCGCCTTGGTGCGAGGGAACAATACGGACCTCAACAATATTCTCATTACTATCTGTTCAATTTCAAGCTGAGATAGATATCGCAATGTCGTAAATCTTTGAGCGGAACCTCCTGAAGTCCTCGAGTGTGAAAACGGGATCGGGACGGGAGCTGATAGTGGATGAGCTGTCAGTTAGTTTTAGTTAGTTGTCAGTGAGCTTCAGTTCTTCATATAGTGTATTTACGTACGTCATGTGTTCCATCATTCTTCTCGTCGCTCTGTTCATTGTCTCGGGCAACAGGCTCAATATCGGCGAACTGCCTGTGTAAGTTCTTGACCCATAAGACTGCATTGATTGAATTCGGATTAATTCTTTGATTAGGTCTTATGACGAGAGTATCGACAAGGGGCAGACTATTGGTGAAAGGCTCATCTGGGTTCCTGTAATACCTGCTCTTTGCTAGTGTCAGATATGGACAGGCTAGTGGAGAACCCTGATTTGCCATACTACGGTAGACCCACGGGCTGCATTTGGTCTAAAGACGGAACACCCGAGAATTGTGATTGCCCGAACCAACAGAGCCTATTCTTTTTTCAAGTCGGCTGATCATGTGATTGCGCGGGTGAAGTTCCCCATGTAGAGCGATAGCGGTGGAGGTGGCTACGCGATCTGCGCTCCGAAATGCACACAAACTTCGGAGTGTCTTCCGGCTCCTGCGGACGCCAGAGTTATTATCAATTGCTTTTTGGGTCGCTGCCTCCTCGACTGTACACGGGCCTTCGATGTAAGTTCAGCTCGCGTTTCTTCGGATAGGTCGCTTGTCTCCTCCAGCACTGCACTGACGATGCAGCTAGCCTCTGTGCTACGTACCGTATTGGAAAGACCACAGGCCTAATGTGCCAATGGCGTCTTTGATGACTCACCATCGGACCCTCTATCACGAGTTATCCATCATTACTTAGTAAGTAATAGTGGTAATGGTGAGTAATACTTACCATTCGATTACTCAGGATACGCTGTGAGTATTTTCTCAAACGCTGATCAAGCCTTATGATGATCATTCTTTGTATCCCATCAACCTAATCATTTGATTTCATGGTTAGGAATCGATATTCATGTGAACGGTTTGTGTTGGTCACACAGTGAAACACTGTCAGACTGAGTGTCAGTGCGAGATTAGCACTATTCGGATTTCGCGTTGCGAATGATTCATGCATCGTCTCTGTAATCAAATGGTTCGTTGAGGTGTTCCATTTTCTGGGCTCAAGGTTCGGAGAAGTGATTTTCCCGAGTAACCAGCTTCCTCCTCGTCGTAGACCAGTAGTATTTGTTGTTGTCCGTAACACCAATGCCTTGCAGATCAGATCGGAGGGACTTCGAACAGTGGTCCTTCGTCCATGGTTTCTCACGCGAACAACCTAAGAGATTGTCCCCGCCTTCATACCCAGCCTCCTGCATTTGTCGAAGGATCAGAGATATCGTATGCATCGGGCGTAAGATTGTGCTCGCTGTACCCAGACCACATGTGCAATTATGGCTCCTGTACAGGGTGGCTGAAAGTGGGGAATTATTCCCGGAATATTCCTAGGGAAAGGAAGAAAGGAATTACTTTGGGGAATAATATCTGCCTTCTCAGGAATTATAGAAAATCTGCATCCAAGAACGCTGAACCAGTAGTTTCTAGAGGAATCCTGATGCTATTGTAACCAGCAGGCTCAGACAGACCACAAACATGTGCTTAACTCGCCTGATCTGCGTATGAACAACGATGTCGATCGTCTGGGCAAAAATTAGACCAATCAGGGCAGCGAGCCAACCGGATTTTGCTGCCGTACGCGGCAGTGCCAAGATCCCAACTCCAACACAGCCCATGACAATCGTACTAGCGGCTCTTATCCAGCCCATACCTTTCTGTGGGCTTGCTACCTCAGTAGCTGTTTTGGGGCTAGCTGGCATATGATGAAAAGGAGAAGACTACGCAGGTGCAACTCAGGAGCTCGAGACTCGGAAGCGAGGAAAGCTTTCCAGATTACTGAGGTTTAACACGGTATGATATGAGTATGAATGGCTTGGGAGGCAGCCTCGAGAGGCAACCATGAACGCGTGCGCATTCACGTAAGCACGAACTTCGTGCCACACAGCGTGACCACTGTATGCACGAATCTCGCTCGTCCATTATTCGTTGCATCAACGGATCGCAGCCCTCAGGCTCAAATGGATAAAATAAGAAGCCTTATCACCTATTATGGCTATCCCAAGTGTTGTTGAGTCAATCAGGGTGGGTGTTACTACCAACGGACCCGCGCGGCGCCAAAAAAAGCGCCCGAATGCTCATGCTTCCTTGCTTCTGTGCGGCACGCAGTGCGTGCCACGCACACGCATGAGCTGGCTGGCGCCACTGGTGCTTGCGTATCTGCGTATCCATTTGTCTTGAGTACGTGCAATATAACTACTTGAGTACGTGCAATCTTATCGAGTATTCACCATGAATCCTAGAGTCAGTGAGAGAAGCAAAAGCGCCTTATCGTATGACGATGGACTCTACTCCAACGAAGTCATTGTAATATCGTTGTATTCCGTTAGGATTCCACTATTGCTATTCTCAGATGCACTGTGTGCAGACGATGCAGGCCGGCATTGAACCTCCACTTCTACTAAATGTTAACTCCGCGTTACTGTGTAGCGCTAGGATGGCAAACAAACCAACAAAAGCGTCAGGTAAGCATGGCTTCATCCATTCTTTTGTCTATGGGGTTTTCTACAGGGTTCAATGCTGAGGGCTTCTGGCAATCACCAAGTAAGTAATTTGGTTCGGACTTCGATATGTTGCCGAATGCAGACGCAAATGCGAGAGCTTCTCGGGCTCTAGATGAGGTCGATGATGTGCCCACTGAGGCATGCTTTAGGTTACTAGGTGCTGTTAATAGTTTTGATACCCAATATTGGAATATGTGTCTACACTAGTGTCGGTGGATCCCTCCTTTACAGGTATTCAACAGGCACATGCAGCTTTGTCTGTTGGACAGCATATACGTGGTGGGAACGGTGGCTGTATACTGCTTCCAATGGTTGATAATGCATCATGCGATGCATCAGGTCATCATCACACGCAGGTATCAGTATTTTTTATAGATGGGCAGAATTACGTTACGGACCGTTACGGTTCACTATTACGGTTACGCTTCAAGCCCCGTAGCGGGGCTTGGCGCGTAAAATTACGGCGCCGTAACGGGTCTTACGGAGATGCAGAGGACAAAGCGAGAATTGATCATTCATGTCGCCTAAATCTATTCCATGTGAATGCGAATTGAGGATGAGGCCAGCTTGGCAGTTCCGGGCCAGCCTGCGAGTAAGACGGACGGAATTTGCAAATGAGACGAGTGGCGAATGCGAAACCAAATGTTACTCTCTCATCGGTTCCGTTGAATCCGAGCCACAAAAAACGAGTTTAACAACTATTTGAGCTATCGTAGAGTGCATTACAGCGAATCCCTCTGCCACAATTCTGAAAAAGCAGTTCAGCACCAACCGTAAAGTCGTAAGGCATTTCCGTAACCTTAAACTGCTTACGTTACGCACGCCGTAACGTGAACCGTAAAAAACGTTACGCTGCCCATCTATAATATGAAGGCCTTCGTGAGGGACTTGCTCAAACCCAACAAGCACGGCGGCATTTTTGTATACCCTGGTGACAGCAGTATTATTACGAACTGTCATGCTAACTCCAGCTCCCAAAAACCGAATAATCATCGAAGCATGCCAGCATCACCTCAACTAGTCGGAGAAGGCGAAATAAATAGGATGAACGCTGGGAGTTATTGTTCTACCAAGTGAGTATCTGTATCACTAGTCATGTCATTCAACTCACGATTTCATAACTTTCTTAAGTGCTGCTTTGATTGAAGTTCCTAAGGTCCTCGGACCGGAAACTACAGTTATCATAATTCGGTGAGGCACCATCACTGTCAGCTGCCATTCTGAAGACCCTCGATCTCCCATTATGAAAACGAAGCCAACCAGCGGTCCTTGACGATTTATCACTCAAGGAAGCGCATGCCTTGAAAGTTTGTAATGTTCACCCGTGAAACACAAAGGGAGGGCAAATGGACTGGAGTATGGAAACGTAGCAATACTTTCACTCAACTAAGTTGAGTCAACTTACACAACTTTCCATCCCATACTACACCAGAGAATGTACAACCTACAACAGTTCGTCATGGTGAACTCTGATATAACTTTTACTAAGTCCTGGTTACTCTGAAGACACTGTTCTGTTGAATCAGCACATCGGTTCATCCGCTCCGATATGCATTGCGACGCAATGCGCGGCAGGCTGCCGCGCCAGCGCCGCGCCTGCCTGCCGCGCCAGCGCCGCGCCTGCCTGCCGCGCCAGCGCCGCGCCTGCCTGCCGCGCCAGCGCAGCGCCGCGTAGCTTTTTCCCTAAGGAAAAGCTACGTAGTCACGTGAAGCTCCAGGTTATAACACCAGAGCTATCAGATCGTCATCAATAGATGTTGTTTCGGTGTTTCAATACACTCACTGGTCTTCGTCCCTTTCCAATGGACGTTGAGTTCTCGAGACTAATACATACCGATGTAGGCTGTGATGTACTTCCCAGAGCGTGATTATCTCCGTCTCCTGTAACCTCATATGCTCACCTACCCTCTCATCATCTGGACTGCCTTACAAGGTGTCATGGGAGTAACTCTGGAGCTACCTATCTTTCGTATGTTCATGCACAATGGTGATAATAATCTATATCAGCCTATACAAGCTGACGGTCAACCTCAAAATCCCATCGTGGATACTGGAGCACCCTATGTATTTTTTGTCTGGAAGGATTGGTATGAACAGCAAACTGGTACGGGTGCTTGTACGACTCTCACAGCCCAGTGCTACTCCTGTATTAGGAGCTGCTCGCCCCAGCACACGCAGACCATAAACTTCGGCGGTGGAGTGGATGTCACTATTTTCCAAAACGCTGGGAAACTTTCTCTTGGTACAACATCATACGAAGGTATGACCTTCGGTCTGGTCTGTGGTAGGTCTCCCCCTCCCCCTCACGCTGAACCTCACGCTTCATTTGGCCTGGCTAAAATCAGCGACCCGGGATACCCCTCTATCATGGATCAGCTCTTAAAGAGGAGGGTGATCGCGCAGAAGGTATTCGCTCTCTACCTACACCCGGATCAAAGTGGGACATCTGGATTCGATGGATCCCTACTTTTGGGTGGTGGCAGTTCTCGGGTGTACAAGGGTCCTTTACGTTTTGTACCAACAGTCTCATCTAATGATTGGAATGTAATGCTGAGCTCTGTCCAGGTTGGTAGTGGGCACACGACTATTGGTATTAAACAACACCTACTCCTAGATACTGGAAGTAACAACATGTATGTCCCGAGATTGTATTTCAGCTCACTACTAAGAGATATCAGCCAGCAAGCCAGCCAAGCGGCTAAGGCTAAGGTGAAAATTGCTTACCAGCCAGGATATGGGGTATGGGCTATCAATTGTGCTTATCGCGAGTTCATGCCGAGCATTACTTTTGGACTACAAGCTCTACAAGGAGACGTATTGATAACCATTGATAGTTTGAGTTATGTCCCGATGCGATCCGGAATATGTTTTCTCCAAATTAGAGTTAATGCCGATGACGCCGATGACATGTGGGTCCTTCCCGACTATACGCTAGTCGGAAATTACCTCGAGTTTCAAGCAGCCCAGAATCGTATTGGGATTGCCAAGTTATTGCCAGAGCAATAGGCACCTTTAGACCGCGTATGCGTGCAAGGAATTCTCGTCGCATGCGCGCACATGTTATTGATCATGGACGCCTTTAATATTATCGATCTTGCTTTTGGCAGAACAGCCTAAATTTTACGACGATCAGTTTGGTTCAAGAGGTTTAGCTTTATATAAGAGATCATAAGGCACTTCATTCTTTGAGACCTTGATGGCGCAGAGTTCAGTCCAGTCTGGCAGAACCCTAAAATCTTCCCACCTTAGATACCTATCGTTGAGGCACCCAGATTCAGCATGGTAGTACTTCTCGAAGAGGCCCTTAGCATATATCGACGCAGCTTCAGTGTCGTCCGGGATATAGAACCGTGAACGAGGGACGAGCAATCTATTGACTCGGGTCGTGCCAGAGTACTCCATCCTCACCCAGTTGACAGTCCTTGTGGTCGACCCCGCTAGTCTCCAGCTGAGCAATTAAACCGCTAGCCTTTGGGGAGTCACGCTGGATTTGCAGAAGCTCCTGTCGGTAGGGCTTGCCAATGGCGGCGCTGATCACCTGCGAGCTCCTAGGTAGGTCATCTCTCCTATATGGCAGAGCGTACAGGACACGAATGAGCTCGTTATCATCGTCGGGCATGCTCCCCTGATTATCCGGGGGGTCTGACTCGCCCAGAAGTGACACTGATACCGGACGACCGTCGAGAATGATGGACTTCGAGATTTTCCACGCCTCGGCCAACCGACTCAGCACATCGGCCTGTGCGTTTTGATCCCCTGGTAGATGGCTCATGTAGGGCCGAGTGCTATATTGCCGATCCCAAGCATCCCGAATGCCCGAAACAGCCTCGCATAGCCTCGATACGGCGGCTCTTCCGATAGATTTGCAAGTCAGTCGATCTCCGCCTCGAAGCCAGGATAAAGCCGTCCTAGAGTCCGCGAAGGACCGTTAGCCAAGACCACCGCAGTAATGCACCAGCGCATCACATTGTGATGATCACAATAGGTGAAGGCCAGAGGAAGAGAGTAGGCTTCTTGACGATTTTGATGCCAGCAAACTTGGGGCCCCCGTTAGAACTTGGCCTTCCCGCACAAGGGGACCTTTTCACCGGAGGCGGGCTCGAGCCATATTCAATAGCCTAGGCTATATGGAGAGAGCCCGAATGGACTGTCACCGAGTGCTGACAGGGCTGGGTGTCAGCTGTAGCACCGGAATCATGACCTCTAGAACTCAACGACATAAGAGATTGGTGCAAATACAAACTTGAACCCTAAACTTAGTAGTATAGAGTTCTACAGAACTACAGCGTGGGGGCGCTAGAGGGACAGGTCAATAGCATCAGCTTTGTGTACTATCACAGGAGATCTCCTAAACGGGGACAACACCTCACATGCCCCCCTCTTGAAGCTCTAAGAGAGAATAAAAGTAAACCATTCAATGGAATCATTCAACATCCGTCGAGCCATCCTCGAAAGACTCACAGTCCCATTAGTCACTCTAATTCCTGGGACTAGAAGAGTATCAGTACACATCATATCGAAATTCGATAAACCCTGATGATTTGGTGCCTACCTCTTCTGGTGATTGTGATGCTGCCAGGAACTCCTTCCTTCGTCTGGCTTGTTCACAATGCAAATCAGCAAGGTCTTGTCGCCAAAAGGTGCACTTCAACCTTTGATGATGTTGATGGTATAAGCTGTGATCCTGGTGATCATCTTGATGCTGAAGCTGATGTGTTCATACTATGAACTTCATAGATCCTGTTGGGAAGGTTGACTCAGTTCTAGCCAAGGAATTACTGAAACCACCACGATGGGCATCGCTTGATGAACGTTGGGAGATTGAGGAGGTCGTTGCTTATGACGAAGAAGCTGCAATATACTATGTCCGGTCAAATATTGGAAAGAGGTTCTATGTTTATGATGTTCCCCCTTATGTTGAGAGGGTATCAAGGCCCTTGATTCAAGGGCATCGTTCAAACGGGAAATTCTCTCTCATACTAAGTTTACACGAGCCCCTGCTGAGATACGGGTAGCAGCAGCAGCAGCTGCTGAGCAGCTGATACCTTGCGTGAGATGGTTATTCCTGATAAGTTGGAGCCTATAAATTATAGGCTATAATGTCTGATGATAAATTTGGTACTTATAGTAGTGGTCTACCACCTGAACTCGTTGCTTGCTCTAACACCTACCCGGTTGCTGGAAATGATTCAGGACGACGTGTTCGACCTATCTTCCCATACTTGGTGCTGAATAAGAAGACGGATGTGAAGGCCTTCAAGTTCCACCAGCAAGAATTGGTGCAAATCCTTACCAAATCCCGTTATTATGCGGTGTGTACTCGGACCGATATTGCTGATGCCTTCATGTCCATTAGATGTTCACCTCGCGCGCGTAGTTGTTTGGGTTTGTATCGCCCGGAAATAGAAACATGTAAGGGAAAAGTGAGTTATGAGTCCCCGCCTCAGGCTCTTAAAGGCTGGTTTCGTTTCACTCGTACTCCGTATGGCGGAGCTGTTGAACTATATG
>NW_003216737.1:267897-278518 GCF_000006405.1 Perkinsus marinus ATCC 50983
CAATTCAGGATGCCTTTAGCAAAGCACTTCCACGCGAAGAAAAAGTAAGGGTCGAGGCTAGACCGCTCAGTTGATAGCCTCAGGCATTGGGAGGCTGTCTGATTACCTGACTCGGATAGGCTCTATCTGCGAGATACTGAATACCCGCGCACGACCTTGCTGTTCGCCCGAGGCGAATCACTTCGCTGTGGCACGCTGCCAGTCGCGGCGACAGCCAGATATTCGGCAGATGCCGATTCCCCGGGTCGAAAGGATGGTATTCCCCGGGTTCGGTCAGATTGCGCGTTTTCCTCGAGCCTCGACGAACCCTCGAGATTGTTCTTCGGTAATTCAGAAGAAGATTATTCACATACTATTTCTGAGCATAATCCACAACGCAAATTCAATATCCCTAGTAGCCTAATAACTCCAATAGTTATCGCATATAGCATAGGTTCAAAAAACCGGATTCTTTGCCCCGCCCCTAAATTACTCAATCCGCCCCTGAATTGCTCAAATATGCCACATGCGTTCTAAAGTTGGATGAGTCATCCGCTATCGTACCAGCTTCTTTGAGACTGACATACATGGCACAGTCTCTGTCTCAGTAACCCATACCAGTGTGCTCAGCTAATAAATGTAGTAACGTGGTGGAGTTCAATACACTCAGTACGTGTTCAGGGCGGCCAAGGTCAGTAGATAGCACGGCTCAACACAACGATGTGAAACTAGATTGATCCTTGCGTCGGCCAAGGTTTCGAAACATTCAAGCCAGTGGCTGGTCAAGTTCGAACATGTGTCTTTGAGACGGCCAAGGTCAAGCGTGATGCACAAGAGTTCTCCTCAAGATGTCATGGCAGTCAAGTTGACTGAGTCAACAAAGCCAACTGACATGCTTGCAGTAAAGCTTCAGGGACGCTCGGGTAGCTTGAAAAGTTAGGGGCCGGTACGAGTCATTTAGAGGCGGATTGAGCAATTTTTGGGGCGGATTGAGTACCTTAGGGGCGACGAATTTGGTGCGAGGTTGACAGTGGGCATAACACAGCCGAAGGTTGTATTAGGCCCTGACTATCAACCGGTCAAAATCTATCGAGATCCGGCTTATCGGGGAACGACTCTTCCCCGATCCTTGTGGGACAATAATTGTGCCACACGTTGGTAAAAAGTTCGAGACGCCATTTTGCTGGCTCGGCCTCTCGAGACTTGTTTTCCTTTGTTTTCCATCCCGAACCCGCCCGGGACATTTCTCCTCTCCTGCCCTATCTTTCACTTGACAATGCTCCGGCCAACCGTCAGCCAGCGATCATCAAGTCAGATATCCACATCCTGTCATTGTGCTCTCAGCCGCCACCACCATTGTGTGGAAGCTGTGGCCACCACGATCTACAGCCTACAAGGCTGCATCGGGCCAGCAGCCTCGGCTGGACGCATGTAAGAAGCTCCGAATCGTCACTGATCCAGCCACGGCTGAGATCCCCTCTTCGTGAGCGTCACGACCAGCGATGAAGCCGCTCATCGAGTAAGCCTCGATGATGCATCACCACCGGCCGCATACTGACAGGATATGACTGGCTCCCACAGCTGTGGCTCGCCGAACGGACTAAAGACTCTCGCACAGAGTCTCTGTCATGCTCGCCGAGCGAGCTGGCTAGCATCAAACCACAGCTCAGTGGGTAAACTCATCAAACAGACGATGTGCTCTAGTGGTTAAGGAGATCAGCTGAGCTGCTCAGCTGATTCAGCTCTTAACTCACTTGGCTATAGCTTTCGCGAGTTAGAAACCTCGTGCTGTCGATGAGAACCCATTTAAGGTTGCGGTCTGTCTGCCTCTCTCTCACCCTTTGTTTGGACAGCCCGTGATCTCGTAGTGGATTTTGGGGGGCGGATGAGCAGGTGCCGGGTTTCAGTGGTTCCATTGTGCGCAACTTTTACAAATAGAAAATACATAAAAACGCGTGACTTCATATATGAAGTCACGTCAATATGCGTGACTCGCTCAGAGTCCAGCTTAAGGCGGCCAAGCGAGGCTACTCCAATGCTATCAAAGCGGCCAAGCGGAAATACTTCACACAGAGACTTGAGTCCATGGACGAGATTGAGCTTCATCGCAGGTTCAAACCACGCACCCCGACCTTGGCAACATATGATGACCACGAGATTCTAGAGCACTTCTTCGGTATTACTGGACCGCCTGATCCACAGCAGGATGGCAGTGGCAGCCGCCAGGCCATAGACAACCTAGAAGAGCTCGGAGGTCCGGTGTCGAACCAAGAGATTGACGGAGCGGTCAAAGGGTTGAAGCCGAAGAAATCGGCTGGATGGGATGGGATTCATAACGAGCATATCATATACGCGGTCAACAATTCCACCTGGTTTCGCTTCTCGATAAAGCGGTTGCTCCAGGCAATGATGAGGCTTGCACACTTTCCAAGTTGCTTTAAGCGTGCAGACCTCGTCATGATCTTCAAAAACAATGGTCGCCAGGGCCCCAAAGCCTGGAGACCAATAGCCTTGACCTCCTGCCTCGGGAAATTCCTCGAGACGATCCTAAAGAACCGCCTGGTGAAGCACCTCGGGGATACACCTCCGTGCATCCATGGGTTCCAAAGAGGACGTAACACCAGCACTGCGGTACACTCAACTGTATCTTTCACGAAACCGAATGAATCTGACCTCTCGATAACCTCGACATTGACATGGCATCGGCCTTTGATAAGATCAGTCATGGCAACATTACAACAGAAATCGTAGCCCTAACGGGTAAGCCAGCCTGGGGTGTTCTCATAGCTTCGTATCTTCGTGATGGTGACATTCACTTAGGATCCAGTAAAACCTATAGGAAAATCGGAATCCCCCAGGGAGGGGTACTTGCACCTGTGTGCTTTTCTGCTGCCACCTGGCGGACGGCGAAAAAGATTTCATGCCTTAGTGGACCATACAGGATCGAAGTAGCACTCTTTGCAGACGGTATATGCATAAAAATCCTAGCAGCGGGCATACTAGGACTCTGCCAGGGCCTTGTAAATGCGCACGGAGTACTGATGGGATTTTGCGCCTCGTCTG
Source organism: Perkinsus marinus ATCC 50983 (assembly GCF_000006405.1). NCBI lineage: Eukaryota > Perkinsozoa > Perkinsida > Perkinsidae > Perkinsus > Perkinsus marinus. The sequence goes on from NW_003216737.1 coordinate 270,940, forward strand.
AACTTGATCTCGACCCAACAAAATCTGAATCGATCACTGACAGTGACCGTACCACTTCACATGTGGTTTCTGTGCTGAGCAACACCGAGCTACAATTCATAGCCGACGGCATCAAGCCGAGCATGAAATGGCTCGGCTATTGGATAACGCCAGGTACAAACTGAAAGCTTCACCTCCAAAGAACCGGTGGTAAGGCACTCAGGTGTCTGATGAACCTCAATAAAATGCTTGGTAAGGACTATGGAATCTCGGTGATCCTTGCAGCTTTAGCATGGAGAACGCACATCACTTTCATAGCAACCTATGGTTGCCAGGTATGGGGGGGGTTGTACATCGTTCAAATGGGCAAGAGTGTTACTAGAATCCCTCGAAACGCGTTTCGTGAAGAGGCTATTCGGACTCGCGCGATCTGTGCCGAACAGGCTCGCTATACGGATGCTAGGATCCTTCTGCATCCCTCTCTGGGTGCAAGCCCGCATCAGATATGCCTCATTTAATCTACACAGGACGAGAGAGAACCATGTGGGACCGTCGCATGAGGCGGCTAAGCACATCAAAGCCTGGGGAGTGACGGAACTCAATAACTCGGAGAGGCTGGAATACTGGTCATCATCGCCCATGGAATCACGGCGCGATGCCCTCCAGATCACCATCGGAACAGGATATCCCCCTGAACAAGTGGGCGATGACAGACTTGTGTTCTTCTCAGACGGATCCATCACCGATAGAGGTAACAAGGCCGCGAAGACGGGAATAGGGGTAGTGAGGCCGCTGGATCTTCCCTCGGATAACTATGAAAGTCGATCATATTACACTAGTCCTCTTGCTAATATAGCACAGTGTGAACTACTTGGGATCAAGAGCTCTCTGGAATGGGCTCTTTCTCTCAACGCAACCGAGCGGGAGCGACACCGCAACATTCTTATCTGCTGCGACTCGCAAGCAGCGTTGCGGGCAATCGGCCAGGCCTACGAAGGATTTCGAGGTAGTACCAGATTGGTGCATGAGATTCTGCAGCTCATCGAGAGATGGACCGATCACAGCAATATCTCGTCCCATATAGGGACGCCTCCTAGTAAGGTGTATCTATGGTGGGTGAAAGGCCATGCCGGACACTTATTTAACGAACTAGCTGATATCAGCGCAGGCCGAGGAGCTCGTCGAGCAGCCGGCGCTGCCTTCCTGAATGTTCAGATACCTCAATCGGCTACACGCCGAGAAATAGTACAACATGCAGAAGTCCAGTTGGAGATGGATTGGAGGCAACAGCGCGGCTCCCTTGCGATTGCGAGGTTCGGACTGGGACTTGGCAGGAAACAAATCAACAGAATCACTCGGCACACCCTTAAATGGAAGCCTGGAGATAGGAGACGACTGTTCGAAATGTTGAGCTTTCACAGCCCAACGAGGAGCTTCGTGCAGCATCTTTCAAGAGGGAATGGCGGAAGAAGATGCCGACACTGCGGAATATATAAGGAAACACTCGCACACTTCGTTTGGTGTGCGTCCCTGAGAATGAGTCGTGTCAGGAAGGAGATATGGGTTCATGACCCCCTGTACTCATGCAGTGCAGGTGAGAGGACTGGCAAAGGAATGGCACTGATCAGGGAGTGTCTTATCGGGAAGGCTGGTGAGATATACCGGCTACGTAAGTTCCTTGCCAGAGTAGCGCCCAAATGGGGCGAGGGTAAGAAAAGGAGAACTACGTAGATTAATAAAGAGTCAGACGTGGGCTGGGCTGGCCTATGTATCAGGTCAAGAAGAGGTTCTGATGAACCGATCAGTTGCTGCCTGCTATGGTGGCAAGAGGCGATACGACCATACTGCTACGACTGGCAGATGTCGTGCCTCCCGAACAAACAAACAAACAAACAAACAAACAAACAAACAAACAAACAAACAAACAAACAAACAAACTTACTAACTAACTAACTAACTAACTAACTAACTAACTAACTAACTAACTAACTAACTAACTAACTAACTAACTAACTAACTAACTAACTAACTAACTAACTAACTAACTAACTAACTAACTAACTAACTAACTAACTAACTAACTAACTAACTAACTAACTAACTAACTAACTAACTAACTAACTAACTAACTAACTAACTAACTAACTAACTACTGATTGCCCCTTCTCCTTCATCCTGCTCCATTCGAAGTAGCCCTTGGTAGAGTTCTGATGATATTCGCTAGCAGAGTGTTCGTCATATCTCTGGACAGCCTTTTTCCAGTTGGAAAATCCATGCGGGTCATCGAAAAACGGGGATGGCTTGGCCGCCGTTGGAGCCCCAAAATGTCTGCAGTAGTAGCAGTAAACAGCATCCTTCTGGGTTGAGTATTCCAACCAAGGATATTTGTCTTGCCAAGCCGGCAGGAATGACCTGTTTTGATCATTGGCGAGGAAATTTTTCCCTTTGACCACAACCCTGCCATCATCCTCAGTGACCGAGATATCCTCAGGGTACGCTGTACCGGTACGAGCTCTTTTTAGGAAACGATCCATTGTATATGATCAGTCGATAACTAAACGACTGAAACCCCCAGTTACCGTGAAACGTGAAATCTCGGGAATAGTGCTCATCGAAAGGAATGGGGAGCTGGCAAATGAGCATGCGTGCCCGGCGTGACATCGCGTGCGTGCCGAAGAATCGCGCCGCGCAAGGCCAGAGGGAATGTTTCTCCCGCTCATAGAAGCGAAAGATAGGGTACAGGTCATACAGTATATACATATACCTCGCCCCCCCTTAGGGGGGGCGGGGCCAGGGCCCCCGGGGGCGGCCGCCCCCCGGTGCCCCCCCTCAGCGCCGCGCCTGCATTGCGTTACCCACGCAAATGATACACTCTCGAACTCCCATGAAAAGAGCTTCCGACCTACATCACCATGATGTAATAACGCGATGTCATTAGATGTTGTCATGCATCATCGCAACTCATAGATTGCAGTGCAAAGAAGTCGTGCCGTGATATGATCAGTCATGATTGGCTCGGAAATTAATGACTTCAATTTGATTTTCTTATCAGCGAAATCGACTTACTCGATCATCAAATTGAGAGCCGATCCCCGAAAAATCACTCGAATTTGAGACCTCGATGTTGGGCACGTCGCTGAAGTTCAGCGGCCAAACTAAGCCACTTATCAACTTTTTGGGAGAAAAAGTTATAGTAATTACCCTCTCTGGCCGGTTTTGCGTGTTCAGTATCACTCGTACTTCCTGAGTTAATTTCAGTCGTAGATTCGGATTCCCCATGCTCGAAAACCTATATGCTTCAACTTTCAGCCCTATTCGCTTCCATACCGTGGAGAAAGTGGGGTTAGACTGGTTTCTCGGGATTTTCGGCGGGCGTCGTTAGGCGTTCGCACGATAGGCTTCAAGCCTATAGCCGCTACGCTCCGCTTTTTTTCACAACGTGGCTGGAGTAGGTGCGCATTTTCGAATTCTTTTACTCTGATGCTTCTCACACGCCGCCTTCACTTCAAACGACTGGAATGTCCATTTCACGAGGCGCGCTTGCACGCACATTAGCGCGCGCCCTGATAATCGATTTGTTAGGGCGCACTTTCGTCAACTTTCTGAGACGCGCCTTCCGCGTTGCAATCACTGGCACCCCAAAAAGTTCCTCACGAAGCGCCCGCTTCGTACCCTTGTTCGACAATATGATGCACTCATGATGAACTCAAGAAACTCCAATGTCTTTATACCTGTAAGATAAGTGATAGTCTGCGAAAATAGTCAGCTCATCAACCGAAATAATAAACTCTCGATCGACTGAATAATTCGCCAAACAGCATTCTAAACCTTTTTTTCGTAGAACCATGCTACAAGAGTGGCGAATCCAGCCGGGGGTCTTCTCACGGAACGGTCATAGAATGATCAACGATAAAGAAGGACATTCGGCTGTAGACCGTAAATTCAAGACCATAAAATAATGGGATTGTTCATAGAGATCGCGGTTTCAGCTTGCCGATTCCGGCTCGATTGAGAGTAGGGTCGAACTCAAAATAGTTACCGATCAGCATACGATCGGGGAAACTCCACACGATCCCTGAGGACCTCAAGATGATGAGTAGACAGACACCATTTTGATTCCTGGCATAGTTCCTATATGTCATCGTGTATGGAGTTGTGCCCTGAGGACCCAAGTGAAACCTCAACGGTGGCAACTTGCTCATGTATTGGCAAGGGAAATACCAGTGCTCGTTCATTGGGTTGAACTTAAACGCAGCCTTGTCAGTTTGAGTTCTAATATCATTGATGAGGGCGTCATAGTGTGATACTGGGACGTATATATCGTTGGCACCGGTGTCGAGATCTAGATTCATGTTGATTCTAGAAGTTATATGTCCATCACCGACTTGTAGCTTGTCAATATTAACCGTGTACCCTTCGTTGGTAGAGAAGTCGACATACTTCAATGCACCCTCATATAACGCTGAGTCGCCTCCACCCAAGAGTAGGCCTCCATCAGCCGATGCTTCGATGGGATCATCGGCAGGAAACAAGTAGAGAGCAATGATCCCGGTCGTTATAATTTTTAATGATCGCAACTGCGTCATCAGAGACGGGAAGTTTACATCACCTTCATCATAGCCAAGACCCAACAAGTTAGTCGGGGGAGCTTCACTGACGGGAGGTTTCTGATCGAATATCAGCCCGAATGTGAGGATCTGCGACACCTGACCCATAGTTAGTTTCGATTTCCGCTGGAAAAATTTCACTGTGTATTTGTCCACGAAAGTAGCAGTTCCCGTAACTTTACCCACCGAGCAAGGCTCCGAGCATTCGTAACACCCCATGGGCCAAGTACTACAGGAGTGTCCACTGGCTTTCTCGTACCAATTCTTCCAGATGAAGAAAGAAAAACCCGATCCAGTGTCAACGAGAGCATGTAGCTTCTGGCCATTCTCGCCGATCAGAGTATGATACAATCCGGGGCCGTATTGAGGCATATCTTCGTACTGCACATCCAGCTTGAGAGTTGCTCCTCGGGAGACCTCCAACACGTCAAATACATAAACCAAGGCGAGCAGTCGGACGGGCATAGGAGAACGCATTCTGGTCAATATTTTGGATCTCAATATAGCTGAGTGACACGTTTTTGTCTCGCAGCTCGGGCGCACCTGATGAATAGCGTGTACCGTTGCTTCCAAAAGGCTCAGAGGAATCAGCACCGAGACAAGGAGAGGTGGGAATGCGAGGAGCCTGTGCATCGTCGGGGGACTGGCAAGAACGCAAAGCATCGCCAGGCATTGTGGTCGACAATTAATAACTTGAGCCAACACGGCTACGGTACCAATCTCAACATTATTGATCGTTCAACAGTGAATTTGATACCACAGCTGCATACGTGCAAGCTGGCACGCAGGCCCACAAGAGAGGTAGCAGGCCTTGGCAGAACACTATAAACTTGAAGGACTAAAAAGTTGCAGTTGCTCAACAATCATCTAACACATTCCAGTAAAAATGTTTCGTAGATGATGGGAGAAGGTCTATCGTTAATCTGAACGGTGCTTCAGTGACTGAAGTTCAGTCTATTCTACATACTGGAGAGCTCTGATCACCTTTGACTGCCGTGATGAATGGATGATATACATTATTCATCCGATAGCTGCCCCAGAGCAAGAACACCCTTCATAGGGCGGCGCCTTCTCGCAGTTTAAAATTGTATCGTGTGGAGACGAGACACTGTTGCGAATCGACGAACACAACGATAAATATTGTGCCTATCAGTTCGCAGCTCGCGGAGAATGATTATCCGACAATCTAGTGCGGCGTAGGCGGTGTAGAGTCGGGCTATCTGTCATACAATGTGCGCGCGAAACTCAATGACGTGCCCTCTTGGAGTCTGAAACTTAGACTCTTCTGGGGTCCATCAGTGCCAGCAGAAGGCGACAACCGGATATTGTTGAGTGTACTGCCGGAGTCAAGAACAAGAAGCTCTCAGTTGATCAACTGGAAACAACATTTTGAGACGATACTCCCACTACGGTGGTTCCCGAAGAACATGAGTTACAAAGAACTACGATAGCCAATCGCATCATACAAACTATCACAATTCTAAAAGCGATGCGATTGTGAGGGAGCTCATCTCCGATATGTCTGTATACAACAGCATCGACCCAATGGAAGCTTTATAAGCGTAGCATAATTCCTCAGTGAAAGAATGGTGAATCCGTCAGGTAAACAGTTCGATAGTGAGAGCCTTCAGCTAGAAGTTCTAGCCTAGAACAATGAAATCATGGCCTATGCCTCTCGTCCGTGGAGTCTCAAAAGTTAATAATGGCACCATAGATCCCAATTCCCATCACAACAAAGGCAACCATAGCGAGCAAGGAATGGAGAAGTATCTCCCATACAGGCCAGGGCAGGTGATGCTTTCTCTTTGCCTTCATGTAGCAAGCTATGGGGAAGAGAGTTGTAATCTGCGTCGAACAAAAAGCACCTATGAGACTTACAATACTGCTGACCTTGGGAATGACAATGGCGAGACCTCCTTCAAGGATCACAAGAGAAGTTCGACAAAGTAGCGCCGCAATTTTGCACCGACCAACAGACCACCCTTTCCTTTCACCGATGTGGGAACACATTGCATCGATTTGTTTGGCTGTCGGTGTGAATAAGACCAGATAGTGCGGCAACATGACTGCAAGGATTGCAATATTGATGAGCCACCCAAATACGTCGAGTGTCTGTCCAGGTGGGGAAATTGCATTCACAATTGTATCGACTGTCGTTAGAAATTGACCATAGCCTACGTATCCTAGCTCCATTACAGATGAATATAATAATGTGATGAAAATGGTCGCGGCCACCACCGTTTTGGGAAAATTCCCAGGCTTAGTCATATGATAGCAGATAGTGGGTGTCGCCGCAGTGAAGCTGTAGACGAAAAAGTAAGAGGCCAAAGAGGCTATAAACTCCACTACATTGCTGGGCACGACTGCGAGATTTGCAGGAATGCCATCAGTGGCCATTCTGTCAGCCGATGCAACAATAATAACAATCACCATCGCAGAAGCAGACGTTACACCCAAGACCGCGATGAAGCCAACGTCTCTAACCTCCTTTATCCACGAGAAAGGTATACCCACAAGTGTCCACAGCGCGATCCAAACACGCCTATCGAGGACTCGAGTCATAGCCGCAGTGGTGTTCCCCATCAAAATAAGCATCGCGACACAGACCGAGATGAGTCCGGCGTGGACGATGATCCCGCTGTAGATCGACGCGCCGATGCCGTAGGTGTATCGCATCGCATTTTCGTAAGACCTAACTACTCTGCCTTTGCCCTCGGCGGCGAGGTGTAGAGTACGCCACAAAATAATGTTGTTGTAGAGGTTCACGAGTGCGGCAAAAATTAGACCAATCAGGGCAGCGAGCCAACCGGATTTTGCTGCCGTACGCGGCAGTGCCAAGATCCCAACTCCGACACAGCCCATGACAATCGTACTAGCGGCTCTTATCCAGCCCATACCTTTCTGTGGGCTTGCTACCTCAGTAGCTGTTTTGGGGCTAGCTGGCATATGATGAAAAGAAAAGACTACGCAGGTGCAACTCAGGAGCTCGAGAC
>NW_003216737.1:278618-283233 GCF_000006405.1 Perkinsus marinus ATCC 50983
GGAAGACACTCGATCTCCCCATCTCGCGCGGTCTTCAGTGTGCGACGGGTCTAACACAAGCAAAAAAGTACTGAGCTGAGAAAGAAAGCAAGAATTAATCTTTGCTTGCTGTATAGGTTACGAAGATTGAGGCAAGAACGCATAACCGTGACATAAGCAAGTGCACACAATCAAGCTCATTATGCAGCTACAAGCATGTTTTAGAATTATGAGCTGGAACTAAGCTTAGTTGAGATTGAACTCAGAACCCCCCGCAGTGAGCGTGTGGATGATTCGTTAAACTAAGCCTCCGCGTGTTCACCACTCTCATTTTTCCACTGATCCACTCTTGGAAATCTCCTGGGCCGAATCATGGCCTAAGGCAAAAGGAGATGCAGAGCGCACAAAAAGTTCTTGCAGTCTTTAACCTGTTTCATCCTTCCACTCTGCCGTTTCCTCTGAGATATCGTTGGTTGACTCTTGGCCTGAGAGGGAAAGAATTGATGATCGCAGAAATAGTGTTGGTGGAACCGGGTGGATCGGACGGCGTCATATAACGGACGCAAGGGTAGCCGATGGATCAAACTCTAACTAAGACTGAGAAGACTTAGACTGTTACTGCCTCAATACAATGACAATGAACTTATCGTACGCAAGTACATAGCTACTCGGAAGCGCTCGCCCTTCATTGTCCCATGAGAGCCCTCATCACACCTTCCTACAACATAGCTCTTCCACTTCATTATCACTCTGTTCTCCCCACTCTTCCCATTCCTCTGAGACTAATCGGCCAAGTGAAATGCCTTATGCATAGCGTCTATAACTTTCGCAATGACTCCTCAGAACCGCGCAGGACGTCCAAAGTGCAAGCATTCTAATCTTTTCAAGCGCGGGCCGCTCCTCTCGATGGTAAAGAGGTTGATGTCTTTCTATGCCGAGCGCCGCCTTCTTGTGGCACTTATCATATGACTGACAATCCAACCAGATTCTTTGACCATTTCGAATCTCCTGACGTATTCGCTCGATTGAAGGCGTGGTGTCCACTCCCAATAAGAGGAGGCGATCGTTAGTCAGCCTTCCACTCTTGGCTTGCTCGCAACTACACCAGCGATGGGGGACGAGGATGTTGAGAGGATCGATCTTGATGCTTTGCTCACGCCTTATGATGGTTCGGCCAAGCCTTCTCGAGGCCGTGCGTATCGCTGACCATTTCAAACCTGTACCTGGTACCAGTCTGACCGAGCAAATCTACGAGAGTTTGGTGCGAGTTGCTACTCTCTATGGTTGGCCGCTGGAGAGTCTCGCATCTGATGAAGCCCCTCACTGAGGGGCCCTCAGTGTTTCAACATCTTGAGACCAGGCTATAAAGCTACAGCCAATAAAGTCGATGGTCGCAGTTTTCGACGTATCGTGGATGAGTTGTTCTCAAGCGCGTACGAAGCCACCTCTGACGAGGCTGCCATTGCCGTGGGTGCCACAGGGACTATAGACCTCGAGGATGCGTCACAGATTGAAAATGGTGGCAATGGATGCGTTGGCTTGGCGCTCACAACGAAGGAGGGTCCACATAATCTTATGTTGGCTGTATGCCTACAATATGAAAATCAGAGCCGTCTGCAATTCGTGCATTACAGCGGTCTGTTACTCGAGAAAGCCGAGGTGACGGCCCAGGCGATGATTGACCATCTTGTCGACAGATGCCTCCCAAGTCTCGCGAAACGTATGTCCAATGAAATTGGTTACATGCTAATCGGAGTTGGACTTGTTTCCCATTAGGGTTTGGTTTTTTCCTCCCGCAATCCGATCGTAGATGCTTGTCATCACTTGTGTCTGACTCAGGGAGACTCAGAGTTCAGCGGATCACGGCGGATAGCAGCAAGCTCATTCAAGAATGCTCCAAGACGATAGCCATACGTATAAATGACTCGGACATTGTCAAGCAGTGTGCGGTTATTACGTGCTTTTATCATGTGAATGACCGGATGATCCGACACTAACTGGGGGATGTTGTTGATATCGAATCGATATTATCGATGGTTGGATGCTGACCACAAGGCTTCTTGGTCTATATGATATTGATTTTCGATCGGCGGGTTATTCCGTCGTAACGGGCTGTAGATGGTACGAGCGGGGTCCGTCGCTACGCTCCGGAGTCGCGACGCTCCCAGAAAGCTGAAGTGTTTAGAGTGAACAATTTGCTTTCCGACTGACTCAATTGAGAGTGATGCCCGACTACAAATTTCGACGTAATTATTGCGTAAAAGCAGGAGTTGCACGACATGGAGGGACAGGATAGCGCAAGATGCGAAATCGAAATATAGGAAGAGTGAAAGGACTTGGGAGGGGCTTAGGGCAAGAGGTGATTCGAGCAAATGCACTGCATACGTGGAGGTGATCCTTCTGATGCGGGATCACATTACTGAGAACTGTAAAAGAAATATGAGAGTGTGAGTATTCCACGCGAGATTGTATTGAGCTAAAATAGAAGTATTAATTTTCCGGTATTTTATTGAGACACCCCATGCCTAGTCTGCTCGCCGTTGTTTGATGTATGAGTCCCATGACACAGATTTCGTGGGGATATGTTCTTGTGCTCCAATCTAGTACTCCGTGCATAACCCACCATCGGGTCCCGAGGCTCGGGACCGTCATAGCCTCTGGAGATTCCCACTGACTCGGAATCCTCCCAGAGCTGAGATTACAGGTTACTGTTGTTTGGAGTAGCCTACTCAAAGGGACCTCATAGAACGCCATAGTATGACTCAGCATCTCGACCCAATGTTCTTGGGAATCATGATTATTCATAACCCGTAGATGATTTCCCGGAAATCATTTCCGGCATAGACCGCTCATGGGCTCGCTGTCGGCTAGTAGCCGAGACCTCGATCTACGCTCCGTAGGCAAGGTCTCGGCTGCGTAGGCTACGCAAACCCTCCACTAGAGGACATCCACGGAAAAGCTAGCCAAGAGTATTTCTCTGTACTTCCTGCCATGTTCCAATGAGAGTATCATGACAACGCAACAGATCCTCATTGACCCTTCGAGCATACCGGATAACGATATAAATAATATGGTATGAAAAAAAAGAGCTGCAATAATCATTGGCCTAATCGTCAAGAAAAGTTGCTACAATCATCGATTGAGTTGTCCAGAATAGTTCAACTGCGATACCGATGAGACCAAGACGACCTGTTCATTCAGGCATGCGAAGTTTCACAGAAACACCACCAAGCTCTGTTTCTAGTGATCTGGGATTTTCAGGATGACTTTCAGCAACCTTGAACTTCCCCAAATCTGGAATTGCAGGGGGTCTCGAGCCGAATCGGGGGCAGCGGCTCTTGAAGGAGTTGAGCATATCTTTGTAATCTTTGGTCTTGTCAATGAAGTCTTTCAGGATGAGGTTGTTTGAATCATGGTCCGACTCCAGAGGAAATGTGTGATCATATGGATGGAGATCTGGTCCACACTTGAACAAGATCGCGATGGTCTCTTTCTCGGAGTCCACCGTGACTCTCATGAAGAGCTTCGACGGTTCACCATATCGGGCGAAATACTTACCGTCAAAGGGCTTCTTTGAAAAGTCGATCATACCAGGCTTGTCGTCACCAGAGACAGCAGCAGCGAGGCAGCAAATCAGAGTCGACAGAGGAGTGGTGTGGATCATTAATACGGATCTGAAGTGAACAACGATTCTGATGTCCTTGGTTGTTGAATAATATTGCAGGTTGTGGATGGATCAATTCGAAGTCGTGATCGGGTCGTCGATTGACTATAGGTAGTCGATGCTAGTGACTCTGGTAACACAATCCCAAAGGTGGATACGGGTATAAGATAATACTTAGCTGCGGTCGACAGTACAAGGTTAACAGGGGTGCCAACAGTAATCCTCAAAAGAATCCCTCGAACGACTCTGAATGCAATCGATCGTTCGACGCACGCACACGCTAGCTACCGCTGAGGCTCTCGTGCTCGCCTTATACTGTCTCTGCCGCACAGGCGGACAACAACAAAAAGATAGCCGACGATAGCCGAATAGAGTCGATTTACATATAGCGAGCGATGGTATCGATTGAGTCAATACAATGAAGGTAACAGTCTGGCCAACAAGAGCGGGCAGATCCCCCTACCACAAGGTGTTAACGTTTCGGTGTCTCCTGTGACAGGTGTTTCAGGACACCTTTGACAGGGCTCCTGTCCGACAGGAATCGTCGTTCTCGTGCATCAACATAACCCGACATGTGATGGTCACATGTAGTGTTTGGGTTGCACTGTGAGCCAAGATTAGACTATTCTTTGCTCAAAATTCTAGTCTGATTTGTAATCTTAGATTATGGGCTTGAGCGCCAGTAACGCTCAACACTCGATATTAATAGTACGCAAGCACATGGAATAACTTGTATGCGTGATATGTTATGCCGCGTGTACTGGGCAACACAAGTAGTAGCGGAACCTCCGGGGATAACGTATTATAGACATCATTCGGAGGATTGATATCCATGAGAGAGGCCATAGGATTTCGGAGAAAGTGAGTCATTGTAATGACACGTCAGTGTGAAGGAGCGTCAGTGACGCTCAAGCATTACATGAATCACTACATGACATTACATGACGCTGCGTCACGCTTCCAGCGTACTCG
>NW_003216737.1:283333-285482 GCF_000006405.1 Perkinsus marinus ATCC 50983
TTCATCACAGAACACTCTTCGAGATCTCGACGTCTCTGCTGACTGGCTTCAATATTAACTTCTAGAAAAAGAACGGACTATTGTCTCACGTGCACTGACACTGTCATTGGATGAGTTCCGATGCTGGGAGTCCCAGGCTGGGGCACGAAATCAAAATGTTTACTTCCAGTCAGTAGGGAACTGGAAGCCGGTGGTCCTTATTCGTGCCCCAGCCTGGGACTCCCAGCATCGGAACTCATCCAATGACAGTGTCAGTGCACGTGAGACAATAGTCCGTTCTTTTTCTAGAAGTTAATATTGAAGCCAGTCAGCAGAGACGTCGAGATCTCGAAGAGTGTTCTGTGATGAATGCTTATCCTCAATAGGGACTCCCAACAATGTCACGATTTGTTAGGGCCCTGAATATGACCAACATTTTTTGCGCTATGATGGGCGCCAAATTCACCTTCACTTTTTCCAACCCTGAGGGTGGTGGCACAGAAGATGGCGCCTTCACACGCCGAGCGAAGGGAAGCTCACTTCCCTGAATCTTCGTATCATACAGTTTTCCAATGCGCACCTGACAGAAGCTCACATAGGATATTCAGTCACAACAGCACTGCGTACAAGTTGGTCAATATCAGTCCGACACTTAGGGCAACAACTGCCTCCAACTGCCTCATTGCTCGCTATGTTGACCGCACAAGACTAGCAAATTCCAGCATGTCCACAGGGTAGAATAACCTACCATAGAATGCCATAGATCTCTACTAAAATCGATTAATTCACTCACCATATCTCCGGAATTATCGAGGCACACAGAACAAGGCGACATAGTCGTTGCTCGAACTTCACTGCTCACAGGGACTACTCCTGTTGCGTTGTCCAAAATGACCTGCGAATACCCAACTAGGCGTCTTCTTCCGAGGAGATGCGTGAGCCGACCTTCGGATCAGAAACGGTGCTCAACCTGCGCTCTCCTGCCACCCAGTGAACTCTGTTGACAGAGCGACACGTTTCGCAAACAAACACGTTGGCGTGTGGCCTGACCGAGAACACTTTCGAGGCCTCAATGTGGACGATTACAGTAGCGGTTGAACTGCATGACAAACATCACCAGCGACTTGGTCGGTGACCACTAGTGGTTGTTTTTTCTTCGATTTAGACTTCGCCACGCATAGTGAGCAGCAGGACAACTTTCCTCCCATGTTGCGAACACACGGGAGCTGAGACAAGCCCGAATACACACTGTGTGAGTATCCCGACACACACCCTCACAGTATTGTTGGAGTAGGAATATATGTTCGCTTTCTTCAGCTGAGCTCAGGAATTTCCTATACAGTTTTGGAGTAGGAATATATGTTCGCTTACCTCAGCTGAGCTCAGGAGTTTCCAAAGCTAATTATAGAATTGGGGTAGAAGTGTACAGAAATCAACAAGAATTTCCCAAAATTTCCTCAGAATTTTCATACTAGCACCAACACATTTGCACAACTCGACAGAGCTGTTTCAGATAAGACTCTTAGCAGCTGCCTCATGTTGGAGGAAACTCAGAGGTCTCACAGTACTTGAACTCATTTGGCGAAGATTCACCGTTGAGCGGTTATACTGCGGTATTGTCAGAATTGGATGATGTATTTGTGTCGAGAAAGCGTTAAGTCAACAAGTCAGAAAAGGGATTAAAAAATCCACCTCGAAATTCGGCTTCTGATAGCCCTTCAAGTCCGCCGTAAGAAGCCGTAAGAATCCTTCAAAGTCCGATACACGGAGAGCCCCTTATTGTTCCCACAAAACGAGGGTATTGATGGCTCTCAGAAAGAATGTTGCACGGACCTAATGGGACTGTGTGAGTAACTTACAGTAAGTTGCAAGTTGACAGGCATGAGGCAAAACTCCGGCAACCACGAAGATGGAGACTCCTCAGTGGAGAGCTGAACGTTACCACTGTACCTGGATTATTTCCGGTTCGCTCAATATAAGCAAAACCTTTCATTCCCCAAGTCTGTCCCCAAGTATTCATTATCTTCCAATAACTGAGCAATAAGGTGAGGATGAAGAGCTAGACCGGCGAGGACGCGCGTTACCGTGTCCCGTCTGGTGCAGTGTTGTATCCGACGATGACCACCTCGTGGTCAGTTTTCTTCTGATCACAAGCGGAAACTGACAGAAT
>NW_003216737.1:285582-289865 GCF_000006405.1 Perkinsus marinus ATCC 50983
GCATATTTTTAATTTGAGACCCAGCATGCTCCAGTTTTCAGTGGGTCCGTGTAGCAATATCACTATGCAAATTGGTCTCTTAACGCTTGAGGCCATTCTTGATAGTGGTTCTTCCCTATCTATATTTCCTAGTCATATTTTACGACTGATCTCTCCATTTCCTAAACTTCGTTATGTAGCTAAATCACGTATTGTTAATACTGGTACTATTACTGAGAGTGTTACGAAGCCTTTGTTTTTTATTCTAAGTAGTGAATATACAATCGTACATGATTTTTACGTTCTCAATACTTAACTTCTCTATACTATAAAACCGATGGCAACAAGTACTACGAACATGACCACTAATCACATCATAGCAACTTTTGAGTATATTATAACGGTCAGAGCCACTCGAAAGGCAGACTGTGGTATCCCATTTTCGTTTTTCATTGGGAGCACCAGTAGGCAAAATACCAGCTGAACGTAGAGATTCATTAGAGTCAAATACGGCACAATGGTGCTGTATGTTATCCACTCTAGATGGTAGAGAACGAACACGCCTTTCAGAGGAAGCCATAACAGATGGCTTCTTGATATCAGCGTTGCGAAGATCGGGCATAGACGTTGATCTAGTGCGCATAGGGGCTCGGAAAGATATCCCGGTAGAAGTTCTAATGATTCATTACCAGCACCAGCTACACCTCCCAAGGCATACAGTTCTCAAACTGGGCCGGTATGCGGATCCTGATCCACGGATCAAGCACATGATCCAGATCGCTCGTTGATCTTGACGTCTGAGCCAAATCTTTCGTGATCCAAGATGCGTGAGTCAGATCTGCGATTCTTGATCTCGATCCGTGATCTTTGATCCTGATCCTTGACCGTTGATCTCGATCCCTGAACTTTGATACTGATCCGTGATCTGTGATCCGGATCTCGCGTGAACCTCATTTTTGATCCTGATCTATGATTCTTGAGAAAAAACTTGATCCGTGATCCAAAGATCAAGGGGTTGAGAAATTCTCAGACGAGTTGCGAAATTTCGTTGATCCGTGATTCATTCGGTCTCGAGGGATCACCCTCTGATCCGGATCAAATATTGGATCAAGCTTCTGATCCATCAAAAGGATCAGTTTACGGATCAGTGGTACTTTGCGTGTTAAAATGCCGTGATCCTGTAACGGGGCTTTTTTGCTACGTTACAGCTACTCGTGATCCGTGATCCTGATCCCTTCAAAATGCTACACACTTCCGAAGTGTACCACGAATCGTGGTACGAAGATTCACTTGTAAATGCATACTGAGGAGATTCATTCATTCGCACGCAGTCTCCGTCCATCTAAGCCTTAGATGGAGGAAGGCGGATGGAGGAATATATCAAACTCTAAGCAATTCAAATAGACACGATGGCCGTGACACGGCCATCGTGTAAGAAACCTATTCATTTCTACAGATTAAGCAAAAAACTCAATAGGATCCAAAACTGACAGGATCATGGGTGATGTGATCCACGGATCACGAGAATGATCTATGATCCTGTCCCATGATCCCAATTTTGTTGATCTGAGCAAAAAAATCAGGTTCATGTCATAAAATCATCACATTGATCTTATGACGTGATTTTTTTCTCAGGATCACGCGTGGATCAGGATCCGCATACCGGCCCTGACCACCTTTCCTTCAGAGCACCATCCACTTCAAAGGAAGGAGAGAGGTTACGCTTGACACAAGAATTTCCAGCAAGCGCGGCGATCCCTGGAAATTAACGCAAAATTCCGCGCTACGTACAATTAAAAGCACTATTAATGGCTTGAAATATCTGCCCTGCGGGGTTTCCGGGTGACCCGCAGACAGTTGCGGGTCATTTTTTGCCCGGTCACTCGCATGAACCCGGCACTACCGGCGGGGAAGCCGGGTTTGTGACTTTGACCCGGCCCGGCTCGGTTCGTTCCGGGGCCGGGCCGGGGCGAATCGGGGCGACGGGGCCGGGCAAGGGTGGTCATGTCTAGGGTCGTATCATACGAATCGTACCCCCAACCTTTTTTTGCTTGAGACATATGGCTCGTATGTCTCCAGCAATGAGGGTCAAGCTCTTGTTTTTAGAGATTTCTGGGTAGTGATAGATAGGAGAGGGAATTTGCATGCACGTTTGAGATGCGTCTAATAGCTCCGCTCACACCGCAAGAAGAACAGATTTGTAGCATACCATTTTATAGAGGTCGTATTTTCTACTTGACGCTTCAAGTAGTGTCGGAAAGTATGCACAAGGTCAACCACATATGGTGGCGACAATATGAAAATTGTGAAAAGTTTGGGAAATTCTTATTGGTTCCTACACATGTCCGCTTGTTCAGCGAGGTATTTCCTTTATTCGAGGCATGCTGGGTAAGAGTAGCTAAGCAATTCCTCCATTCTAACGATCGTAAGGCTGTATGAAATGAATAGATGGTCTCTAGCATCGAAAATGCACACTTAGCATAAGTTTCCTGGAAAATTTCACTCGCGGAAATATTTGGAAACTTTCTCAGACAACCTGCTGTAAAGTTGGGTATGTGCTACAGCAGAGAGCATTGGCAAGCAACGGATGCCCAAAATATCCCGTAGCGACGTGGGAACCTGGGAGTCCCAGGGTGGGACACGAAGGTTAAAGTCCTCAAATAGAGATGTGTACGATCAGATGTTTCGACCGATCATCGTAAGAAGCCGAGTTGACCTTGTGAGTGGCACCTACTAAGTGCCCCCGTATATGAACGCAGCAACATCAACAGCATTGAAGGATATAGAAGCGTATCATATTGGTCTTCTTCAATACCATAATCAGCCACTACATAATTATTGACAGCCCAGCAATAGTAGACCATGAGCCTACCGGAATCTTCACTCTTTGGCACTCTTCAAGTTGAAATGTACTCGTGAACAAGCTAAATACCCCACACAGCGATGCGCAGACCTGCATCCCGATGAGGAATAGAAAGCAGGAGTACGCGAACCACATTACTGCTATATCAAAGATGGATATGAAAAACGCGAAAAAATAAATAGATTAATGGTGTCGTCAAAAGTCTTCGTATAATTCAAGATATATGAACGGTGCGTACAGCATCAGAATTGTGGTAGCCCACCCACCTCACTCACCGCCTAGGCATAGGACCATGATGCTGCGTAGATTTACAAAGTGTGAATCACACTACAACATTGTCCAGCAAATAGCCGCGGATAGTATATTTGTCGTAAGCTCCGATTTTACGAGTCAAATCATAAAAGAAGTATTCCAACTTGTAGTCCCAACCATCTTTCCTCTTCTCCATGTGAAGGACTGTTGTTGACCAGAAATTGACAACTTCTGCATTGGTGGCGGGTCTGTGGGAAGCAGCTATCGACAGCCCGGTTGAGGTAGCTGTACCTCTTAGAGAATCTAACCCCCAAATATGGACAACACTCCCCTTGTTAGGGATAAAACCAGCCTCATTAATCGGAGCGTAGACCATCATTCCAGTGCCATAGGAGCGTTTCACGTTGCCGCCGCCTATGGACAAGTAGAACTTTCGGGTTTCATCACCGATACTAAGGTGAGCCAATCCATACGTCTCCACTTCGACACCAAGAAAATTGGGATAGGGCAGGGAGAGGTTAAACATCAAAGTGACGTTCATTTGCATAGTGCCAGATAATCCATCCCTGTTGGTTTTTAGTATGATACCAGCAGTTTCTCTATGAAACCCATCCTTTGTGTATCCCTTCATGTTGTAAATGCAGCAAGGCGGTTGAAGATCGCCAATGTCGCTCCCATACCCTGGACCAGGACCTCCATAACAACCATCTGGATAGTCAGCAGTAACCTGGAAAGGGGTATCAGGTTGTCTCTGCGCTGCGGTTTGCGTCACAATGGCAAGCAAAAAGATGCCGTAGGCGAAAGGCATTACGAATAAGACTTAACCTGAAGAGTTTGTTGAAGAGAATTCAACAGTTGTAGCGCACTCGAACGAATACGCGGTCTTCCTCACACTAGCAGCACGGTCAAGCCAGCATTACCGCTACAGAGTTTGGGCACATGAATAGCATAGCAAAACTTGACGAATCGGATTCCCTTAGCAGTGTTGCCCGAGGAAGGAGGCAGTTCACCAACAGCGATAAGAAAAAAACCTCAGGTTCATGGAGGCGGTGACACTCTCTTCACACTGCCGTGGTGTGTTACCGTTCCTGGTGTGTTACAGCACTTTGTGTTGAACACGGGGTTTCTTGCACAAACTTTGTTGTATTATACAACAAAGTATAATGCAGTATTATACCACAATCCGCCA
>NW_003216737.1:289965-298006 GCF_000006405.1 Perkinsus marinus ATCC 50983
TCAAGTCATTCGATTCATTTATTTCGAATGTGAAGGTGACCTTCACTGAAGGTCTGATCATCAGACTCTGGTGTGACATGCGATCGTTGTTAAGGAAGGTTGACCATATGTCCGTTCATATGATAAGTCACATCTAGTTGCCAAGTAGTATTTGGTCATATTGTCGAGTCGATTCTGACTTCAGTATAGTTGTCCCAGTTGAGATATGCTGTATGCGCCAACTTGATCGATAGCATATAGCTTTTGTGGTTTCGGCTAACAGAAGATTGCAGACTCCTTACAGATTGCCCTGTCGTGTTCTGTCGTGCCGGTGACTGGAGCTACGTAACAATCGTAACGGTGGGGATTCGAATCAAATCATTTGACTAAAATAATTCTTTACGTCCAACTGTTGAGTTTGGAGCTCGCGTCGTGAATTTGCGCTTGGGTCGGTCTTGGTGAATATTTTCCACATCCGATAAATTCAATCAAGCCTTACAAGTTTTTGCCCTGTTATCATAAGCAGTGCGGTGACATTTCAATCGACAAGCCGTTAACAATTTCCTCATCCAACAGTTCCCTCATTCCATCATCGTATTCTCGGATTGTATAAACAATAACTCACAACAGTATAACTGTTGCTCTGGCCCAGTCCGACGTTAAACAATGCCCCAAAATTCCCTCTGCATTCGTTCCTCTCCCCTCAGCAGCTTGCGTTGAGAACTTCTACAAGAAGTTCATTCGCCGCTGCATGGTTAGTGGATGGGATATTGATAGAGTGTTGCATCCCTGTGTGCGGGAAGCATTTCGTGCTCTCCGTCCACAATTCTACAGCAAGGTTGAGGACCTTAAACCAAAGATCATAAAAGAGATTCGCGACTCGATCGTCAAGGATGAGCTTAGCACTATTATCACCGAGTTAATTGCTCGCACTTCAACAATAGGTATCATAATCAATGGCTGGCCGCCAGCCGCTGGCGATCTCTATCCCTCAAGGACACTGGCGATCAGCATTTCGTTACCGTTGTTGGATTTACGTATTATCGTAAAGGAGAAGTACAAACACTGCCATGGAGGAGCAACGTTCACCAGGTGAACTTCACCTGGATTACTTAAGTTCAGCTTTGAAGGATGATGTTATCGCATTCATCGTCGGCATGTGTGAGAAAGATTTACTTCCACGTAAGCAGCCGTGACGTGCAATTAATATGCTTCCCCATCGACGCTGACCGGCGGTCAGTGACCGCCTGTATGGATTGGCGCAGTATGAATCGTTGTTGATGTCCTTGTGTTTTAGATAATATTTACCCTTCCAGCGTGACGTATAGATGGGCAGAATTACGTTACGGGCCGTTACGGTTTACTTTTACGGTTACGCTTCAAGCCCCGTACCGTTAAATTGCGGCGCCGTAACGGGTCTTACGGAGATACAAAGGACAAAACGAGGATTGATCATTTAAGTCGCCTAATTCTATTTCATGTGAATGCGAATCCGTGGATGAGGCCAGCTTGGCAGTTCCGGGCCAGCCTGGGAGTGAGACGGACGGAATTTGCAAAGGAGACGAGTGATAAATGCGAAACCAAATGTTACCCTCTCATCGGTTCGGTTGGATCCGAGCCACAAAGAACGAGTTTAACAACTATTTGAGCTATCGTTGAGTGCATTAGAGCGAATCTCTTTGCCACAATTTTGAAAAAGCAGTTCAGCACCAGCCGTAAAGTCGTAAGGCATTTCCGTAACAGTAAAATGCTTACGTTACGCACGCCGTAACGTAAACCGTAAAAAAAAGTTTAGCGTGACATCACCAAGTTCCTCATTCTTCAAGGGTGTGAGAGCTGGTGTCAGGAGTCGCCTCTCGACTATGATCGATAGCAACAAGAATTATAAAGAAATCCTTGCTCATGAAATTGGTACCTCCTCGGATATCTTGGAGGGTTTTAGTCTTTCGGCGTGAGGAGAGGGACAATACATTGAAGGAAGCGGCGCGATTTAGGCGAGCGCAAAAGCCACCTGAGTTTGCGTGCTCGACTATTAGCTATTGAGGAAGCTGAATGGATCGGCTCAAGACCATCCATCATGAGCACACTAGCTCCTGGACTCACACAGTCCAGCTTCCAATGACCGACACATATCACCTCCTCCGCTCGCGCCACACGAGCGTTGCCCCATGTCCGGGCATTGTCAACCAGCCCGTTCTAAGCGGACTTTCTCACCTACTTCGGACGTGGCTAGTCCACTCGGGTTCGGGAGTTCCACTCTAACTCACCGCCTACCACTGTGCTTCTCAGCTTCATCATTCTCTTCCACCAAGGAGCTCTCAATGCCAAAACGCTCTACTCGTAGCAAGCCTTCTTCAGTCAAGAAGCTCAAGCACCACCAACCCGTCACAAGCCTGCCTCCTCAGGAGGTTACTACTTCACTCCCCTCTAAGACGCACACTGTCGAACTTGGTTCGCCTGTTGACCCCCTCCCCCCGGTCTCACCAGTCTCTCCTGCACTAGTCGACGGCGTCGACTCGACGCCACTCTCGACCTTCCTACCATCTCCGACCATGACTCTCAAACTCGAGCCTTCATTAGTCAACACTCACCACATGCTTCCCTCCCTACTCATGACCTGCCGGTCGCTACAGTACCGCAACACTCTCCTACGAATGCCCCATCGATGCCCGGTTATCTCGTGGCCGACCTCCCAAAGTCTAACACACTGAGCCACTTCCTTGACAGGGACTGGCCAGACTTTATCCCTCCATCCTGGAGGCGCATTAAACACATTGACAAAGCGCAACCTTCATCACTAACCTCATTAAGCGCTATCATCATGTCCGGTCTTGGTCTGTCGTCTCGACTTGCCTTGAGTGGGGTTATCCGCCCAATCGCGTGTATTGCTTTCCAAGGACGCCTTTCTGATGCCGCTTTCGGTCGTGACGGTACTAGCCGAGCACGTTTCCTCCTCGAATCTGCTCTAACTGAACTCCTTTCCATTGTCATCGAAGGCAGGTGTCCCAACTACAACCTCACTACTCCATGCGACCGATGCCCGGATATTGAACAAGCCCTAAGCCGATTTACTGGCTTCATTGCTCCTCCACCCCAACTTGTCACCTCTAAAGGAGGCAAAGGCAAAGGTGGCAAAGGCACTAGATTCCCTTCCGATTCAGTGCCAGCTAACAGTCACATTCAAGGTCCCACAACCTCCAGCACTGGTATCGACAACCCGGTCAAGTCTGATCCTCAACATCACTCCTTCTCCTAGTCTACCGCTACCTTTCTGAGCCTACGTACCCCCACCATTCTTTTTCCCTGTTTATCTCTACTACCATACGATAGTCTACAGCCACTGAAATGGATCTCAGTAGACACCACATTTATCCCTCTCATCTCATGTCACCGATCATCATTCACATCTCATCCCAATTTCCTCATCATTGATTCTCACCTCTAACCCACTTCCGAGTTCACTGCTCAGCATCAATTCTCACTCAGTTACATTCACTCCCTTTCCATTGTTGAACGCTCACAGCATATGCCACCAACCATACGTCTTCACACCTCTAAACGGTCCCGTCATGGAAGTCGCAGTTGGTTCTCCTCTACCTGTCGACTCTTGCGAGCGGCTCTACACAAGGCTAGTCTCTCCTCCATGCTCGAATGTGTTTTCGCCGACGATCTTTTCATTCTAAGACCTCGCGACATCCTTTGTTGCACCTACGGTTACCCATATGAAGGAGCTTCCCGTGAAGCTCTTCGAGTCTTCAGCGACTCCTTCACTAATGCTACCTCCATTCCACAACACATCGACACTGCCACTCACGCCGACCTCTCCTTTGGAGGAAGTCCTGTTCTCCCCACCATGCTCCTTGGTACCATAGCTACTCACAACTACGTAGACCCATCGGTCATCGAGGACATAAGAGCTCACAATCAAGCTCGTCTTCATATGTTGCTGGAGTCCGACGACGTCCTCCACACCCTCGAACAGCCACCAATGCCTTCACACTGGCGCCTCAACAATCTTACCTACCTCACCAGAATAACTCATTTTCGTGACCACGAGGTTGTTTCTTGCCTTCGAGACGGTTTTCCACAAACAGGGGTCATTCCCTCGGGCAACTTATTCCCCCCCGCCAAGAAACCTAAACTAGCCCTAGGAGACAAGTCCTCGATGATATTCTCGGATAAGGACGCTTCTGCTATTTCAAGTTATCTCCGTCGGACTGCTCCTACGGACCACGACATGAAAACCGCTGTAATCAAGGACGTCTTGGACGAGTGCTCGAAAGGAAGAGCTCGTGGCCCATTCCCACTCTCAACTTGGAGATCTCACTGCAAACTCTGCTCTCCAGTCTTCCCCATCCGACAATCCGACAAGATACGGCTCATCTCAACCTGACGACTCTCTCTACTCTGCCGGTATCTTCCTCTCGGAAACGCTTGAACCTTCAATCGTCATTCCCCTGGTGCTCACTTTCGGAGCCATTGGTAGCGTCACAAATTTCCTCCGGGTTAGCGAACTACATGCTCACCTCTGCCGCTCCCTTCTTTTCATCAATGCCTTCAGTTATCTTGACGATTTCTTTGCCCTTGGCCCTCCTCAACTCAGTACATCTGCTTGTTCCGGCATAGAGTTCATTATGGAATATTGTACAGGTGCCCGTATCAAACACACCAAGGACATACCTCCAGCCTCTTCGAATCTGCTACTTGGTCTCATCATCGACCTCAGCCATGGTGGCTTCTTTATCACGCTCGACGAGTCTCGACGTCATCGACTCATTTCCAGTCTCACCGACATTAAAACCAGAAGAGCGAAGATCTCTTCAAAACTGGCTGGGAAACTGACCTTCGCCGCCGAGGCCTTCCTAGGCAAGGCTGGACGTGGGTTCATCCGTTCCCTCATTCGGTCGTCACTCGGCCTACACGTGCCCGATGCCACTCTCGTGGCTAGTATCGAGTCTCTCCTCTATATCCTCCACAAACCCAACATCTTTACCAGGAACCTCGTCAATGAACTACGTCTCACACCTCAACGACTAATATGCTATGCTGATGCTACCGGCGACGGCAACTTGGGATTCTTCTCACCTCCATCTGCTCCACACCAAGCGGTTTACGGTTTCGTGAACATGGCCCAACACTACACCTCTTCAAGGCCTCACATCAATATCCTTGAGCTCCTTGCAGGTGCCATCGCAGTTCACACACTCTCTGCAACTACTCGACCTGGGACGGCTTTCATCATACTCTTCCTAGACAACACCGTCGCTGAATCTCTCATCTACACGGGTTCAAGCTCTTCTTCCCAACTCAACCATGCAGCCTCCCTCTTTTGGTTGAACGTTGCCAACTTACCCATATACAACGTTTTCATCAGTCGTGTGAGTTCTTCTCTGAACCCGGCAGACTCTGTCAGTCGTCATGACTTTGATCAGCCATGGTTAGAAGACGCAAAGTCTATCCCCATCTCATTACCACAGTGGACATTAGATGTCTTATGACTTACTACAGTCTACCACATTGATCTGCAACACTTCAACCACCTCGGATGTCATTCTTCGCCGAAGTATCACTCGTCATTCGACATGTGATAAAGCATCCACAACTCCTCATCAATGCCATCCTCAACGAGCCAATCTCTTCTTGGCATCAGCTCCATCTATGGAGACCACTCAATCTCCACTCAGGCACCCTCATCAAGCTGAGTATTCTCCTCTCATCCCCTGAGACTCGGTGTATGCTCTGGCTCAATAACATTCGCGTCCACCCCGATCCCCTCCAGCAAAGCATCAATGCTCACTTGTCAGCGTCCACTTGGAAGACCTACAGGTGTTGCATCACTCGCTTCATTCGTTGGCATTGGAGTCAGTTCCCTCTTCTCCCCTCCATCCCGGCCTCAGCAGCTAGCGTACGTACCTTTATCGCTCTTGGTTGCCACTCATCATTTCTTCCGGCCCTTACCAACATACACAACATCCTACAACTCCCTCTACAATTCTCTAACCCCCTGACCGCAATCATCAATCACGGTGCACGAAGATGGAAACTTAACTCCAAGAGAGACAAGGCTTTCCTCTCCCGCCGACTATTATATACGGTCTCGACTATAGCGTGCTCTAAACGCTTACTACTATTCCAAGCCCTGCTGGTTCTGGCATACTGCTTCGACCTTCGTACGCCTTCTGAACTCCTTGATCCTACTAACTACTACATCACAGTCGACGGCGATCTCTGTCACCTTCATCTTCGACACAGAAAAACTCTTCTCAGCCCTGTCATCTAACTCGGAGGTGCACGTGCACCACTTGGGGCCGAATGCTTTGCCCAGTCCGAGCAGCCTCCTTGGTCGCCCAACTCAACCAACCCATCTCTCTCTCTGCCTTCAACCGCCATCTCAAGACCTGCCTACATGATGCTGGAGTAGCAAACTGGAAATCCTTCTCCTCACACTCTCTCCGCCGAGGCCATACACAAGACCTCTTCGACGCTGGTGCCCCCAACGCTCTTATTGACTTCTCCGGTGGCTGGCATAATCCTCTTTCGAAATTCCATTACATCTCATTGCAAAAACACCATTGATCATATTTTCTCTTTTCGTTGTCAACGCACCCGATGTGTTGAGTCAACGCCTAGGGGCTAACACTACCGCCCACACTGCCCTAGGATCACTACGAGCACCGGGGGGGGACCAAGCCCTGGGAACAAGACATCACCGCACTCACAACACGATGGGGATCAACGTTGCGGTGCCAGTACCCAGGTCACGACCTCGTTGCTCCCTGTTTTTGCTTTGCTACTTGCAATCAACGCGCCATTATGACCTTATGGATGGCCAGTTTGTCAATATCCGGCAAGTGCTCAAATGCTTGCTCGGCTTTCTCGGTGAGGATTCGCCGAAACTTATACGAGATGAGTACGAAGCACTCGGTGGATCTGATCTGGGGTTGCATCGAGTCAGTATCAACTCCGCGTCAGCAGGCTCGATAGGATGTTTGACCGCTGTATTGCGCAACTGGGAACAGTTGAATTCACTGATTCTGAACCTGCGCTTGAAACATTGGAAGAGGTAGTAAGCGATGTTCACGGAGGTATAAGGTATTTGAACCGTGCGTTTTACTCGCTGCATTGCTCTCTTTCATACTTCTGAACTTTTCGAGCTTCGAGGCTCGATCTCGAATCGATTCGGTCCCAGAGGTTATACAATCGATTGGTCCAATATCGATACCGGTAACCGAGAATCGATCTCGAATCGATTCTTTCGATTTAGGGACGCCGGTTCGATCCAAGGCTCCGGCATTTTTATGTATTTTCTATTTCGAAAAGTTGCGCACAATGGAACCACTGAAACCCGGCACCTGCTCATCCGCGCCCCTAGATTCGTCGCCCCTAAGGTACTCAATCCGCCCCTAAATTGCCCAATCCGCCCCTAAATGACTCGTACCGGCCCCTAACTTTTCAAGCTACCCGAGCGTCCCTGAAGCTTCACTGCAAGCATGTCACGTGGCTTTGTTGACTGCCATGACATCTTGAGGAAAACTCATGTGCATCACGCTTGACCTTGGCCATCTGAAAGATACATGTTCGAACTTGACCAGCCACTGGCTTGAACGTTTCGAAACCTTGGCCGACGCAATGATCAATCTAGTTTCACATCGTTGTGTTGAGCCGTGCTATCTACTGACTTTGCCCGTCTCAAAGATACATGTTCGAACCTGACCAACCACTGGCTTGAATGTTTCGAAACCTTGGCCGACGCAATGATCAATCTAATTTCACATCGTTGTGTTGAGCCGTGCTATCTACTGATCTTGACCGGCGGCCAATGGCCGCCCTGAACACGTACTGAGCGTACTGAGCTCCACCACGTAACTACATTTATTAGCTAAGCACACTGGTATGGGTCACTGAGATAGAAACTGTGCCATGTATGTCAGTCTCAGAGAAGCTGTAACGATAGCGGATGACTCATCCAACTTTAGAACGCATGTGGCATATTTGAGCAATTTAGGGGCGGATTGAGTAATTTAGGGGCGGGGCGAAGAATCCGGATTTTTGAACCTATGCT
>NW_003216737.1:298106-302791 GCF_000006405.1 Perkinsus marinus ATCC 50983
GCAGCGCTTATGGCGTAGCAGGCACCCACAAGCCTTTTGATTCCTGACTGGAGCCAAAGCGCCAGCGGCTTCCCAATCAATCGACGGAGGAAGATCCATGATGAGATCTTGTGAGTCTGAGGGATATTTTTGACTTCACTGGAGCCGCTTTAGTGTAACGAGATGAGAGTGACCCTACAAGTCGCATTGACTGATCGCAAGTTCCCTTTGGATTGTGGATCTTCTGCAGACTGGAGCACTCTATCGGATACTTCAGGTGGCAGGTCTGCATACTCGTTCAAACCGACTTCATGGGTTATATCGTCCATATAATGAACATAAGAGGAATAGAAGCTTCCATCGCTCACCGTTCGCTCTCAATTCTTCTATCTCCCTTACGTTTCCTGCAAAAGCAGCCTTTGCAACCTGGTACTGCTCATTCGTCTCATACTTCTTATTGTATCTTCAAGAACTCTGATAGCCGATGAGAGAGACAGATGGCATATAGTATATGCTGAAGGGAACGGATCATCTCACCGTGTCATGAAGTCGTGGAATGCCTGGTCGATATTCTTGAGTTGACCATAACGATCCGATCCTCCAGCGATAGCTTGAGTCATAAGAATGAAGTGGAGAGTCCCGGCGGTGAACCACATGATAGGGATTTGCTGATCGATTGGAGACCAGAGGATTCTTTACGAAGTACGGGGGAATGTATTTCGCCTACGGATTATCTATAAAAACGTTCTTTCCGTGACGTCGCTACGGCGCCACCGCAGCTAGCACCGTGGCATTCCACACAGGTGCACATGCGTGTTGCTATCTGGTTCTGCGTTATTCAACTGTCCCAGCTAGTGATCCGATCAATTTAAATACTTCTTATAGCTACACGATTTCACTGCCTGGCTTCGAGATACGATTTCACTACCGCGTGCAGTAACTACAGGCGCACTAAGCCGTTTCGGAAACGTTCCAACCTACCCGATAGCCCCTTGTCATCTCGTTACCGTCGCCTCATCGTGAATCGTCCCGACGAGTAATTATACCTAGACAGTACCGAATACAAAGCTTCAACATATAATTCGCATAGTACGCATGTTTTGAAACATCAATTGGATGAACTCCATACCACTACGCTCGTTGAACACATGGTTTTACAGTAAAACCATACGCTATTTCGGAGAATTTCACGCAGTAGAACTTGTATTGCGTGAAATATTACGAAAGGTCAGTCAATAATTTGCTTCAGCGTTTCATAACGCCTCTTATGGCCAGGAAGGCGTTGTCTCCGCGACCGACAAGGTCGGTTGTCGCGAGGATCTCGTTTCGACACTTGCTGCCGGCACCATTGACGCCGAGCAAGCCTTCAACAAGGAGCCCAGATCTGCTAGGACCTCGAAGCTCATCTCTGAGATCGCCAAGGTTTCCAGGGAGTCTGACCGTATTATGGAATCTGTCGTTGAAGTCCAACAGCTGGGCGTCTCTTCTATTCCTGAGAAGAACGCCATCTCTCGAGCTGCGGATAAGTTCGTGGATAACTTGATCGCAGGTTTCAACATCAAATCTTCTCTCAACAACTCCGATGACTCCTCCAAGGTGGATACTGCTGAGGGCACGGTGAGTTACATCAGACGTTCTGGTATTGGCTCCTTCGATGCCAAGCTCATCAATCCAGATTGTTTGGCCGCATGTATCAAAGATCCCGGTCGCATTCTCACGGATCCGTTGGAATCCTTCTGTGGAGATCCCGAGCTCGAGAAGGGAGGGCTAGCCTACTTTGCCTCTTGTTCGCTGTCTTGGGCGGTTAGCGCCGCTATCTTTGGGATTATAGATGCGCAGAATTACGTGACGGGCCGTTACGGTTCACTTTTATGGTTACGCTTCAAGCCCCCTACCGCAAAATTAAGGCGCCGTAACGGGTCTTACGGAGTTTCAGAGGACAAAACCAGGATTGATCATTCAAGTCGCCTAAATCTATTTCATGTGAATGCGAATCCGTGGATGAGGCCAGCTTGGCAGTTCCGGGCCAGCCTGCGAGTAAGACGGATGGAATTTGCAAGGGAAACGAGTGGCAAATGCCAATCCAAATGTTACTCTCTCAGCGGTGTGGTTGAATCCGAGCCACAAGAAATGTGTTTAACAACTGTTTGAGTTATCGTGGACTGCACTACAGCGAATCTTTCCGCCACAATCCTGAAGAAGAAGTTCAGTACCAACCGTAAAGTCGTAAGGCCATTTCGTAACTGTAAACTGCTTACGTTACGCACGCCGTAACGTAAGCTGTAAAAAAACGCTAAGCTGCCCATCTATACTGTGGATGCTTACAGAAGCTGATTGAAGCTAGAGGCCGCTCCCATGCCGGCCATACTTAAAGCCAATAGTGAACTGTGGAAACTTCAGTGTGATCTACATGTAAGCTCGGCATGAGGCGAGGGAGGAGCTATTGCAACCCAGGTAGTCAAAGACGGCAGGCGAACCAGGTTAGTTGCGTGCAACATCTACCTGATTCAGGTAGATGTTGCACGCATACGCAATCGTTGTCTTGCTTCCACTCCACGTATTCAGCATCGCGAGGCAAAGCTATAGTGAGAAGATCACTCAAGCGACGCAAGCCTACAAAGGCAATACAAATGGGGGTGATGAAAATTCAAAATAAAGTTTCGCTCCTCGCGCCGGTCGAAGTCCAAGCCTTGCATAAAACCCAATATAACGAGGACGACAGTGGAGCATCTCCCGTACTTGAGGCATGTTTATCTCTCTTATCGCTCGCCCTACTCATGCTTCACGAGCTTCACCCACGTGACGCTCCATGCGCCATCTCGTGGTGTGACGCTAGGGGTCCGTGCCGTTCATCCATTTTTCCATCCGTATTCAATAGCAATTATCCGCTCATTGCACAGCAGCTTTGGATTTTAGCTCAACTGGAACTACATCGTGAATCAGTCGACTGATTCGTGCCGAGCACGTGAGCCATGAGCTTCGTTGTATTGTGGCAACGACTGTGATGTTGGAATTCAACTCCGTGTTTATCACGCGTGGAAGAAAGCTTCTTCCAGACTAGGATGAGATCACAGTTTGTGATACTGCGACTCACGGGATTGTCCTTGAATAGTGTCAACTCCTGATATGTGTGTCACATGATATGTGATGACAATGAGGAGGCACTGCGATGAGTGTGTGGCAGAGTTGTTCCCGGACAATCCACCTCAATAGACCTGTCAACATAACATTGCTGTATTGCGTCATGATAGCATCCATTGTAGTTGTTTCAGCATACATCTCCTAGATGCTTACCAGCTTTCCTATTATCGTCGTCCTTCTCGTCTCCCTTCCATCGTATGCTAGAAGGATGGTGTCTATCAGCAGTCAAGAGTGGCTCACTCCCACCGACAAGACTTGTGAAATGTTCTCCATGGGTGTTAGTAAATTCCTTCTACAGGGCACCACATTGGTCAACGACGGTTCTGTTTTCTCGGAGGTCATCAACGTCACAATGGTCAACGAAATTGTCGATTGTGCCAGAAAATATGGGACTGGTACAGCCCTTTTGTTGGTCTCAGACAGCTACCCCTATCACCAATGCTCCCCCGATATATTCAGTTTTGCTACCTTCGAATCTCAGATTCAGCCTTATATCACTCAATATGATGTAGAGGAGGTGAGGTTCTGGGTTTGGGCAGGAAACTGTCAACAGTTCTTCTGGCAAATCGCGCAAAGTGTTGGGTCGATCATAAGCCGCAGGCTCAAGACCAGGACTGGGAAGCCTGTCAGAGCGTCGATCGGGTGAGTAAAATCGCCAGTCGCTTCTGCATTCAGAATAACCGGTCTGAGTATGCTGGTGTAGAGGCAACGTCTGGCCCGTAAGATTGATCCACGACGTGGTATAGTTTGTTCTCAGTTTCGGAGCGGAGCCCTCGGACTCACCACTGTGGAATTACGTAGAAGCAGCCCGGCTGGAACGCTCTTTCGATACCGTTTCGATCCACTTCGGGTATCGGACACTCTTTTCGGATAACATGGTTAATGCTGATTTCGCTCGTCGAACCGTTCAGCGCCTGCTTACCCTCGGGGTACCAGCGTCAAAAATCGAGCTATCAGTAAGCCATGGACTCCTTTAGGCGGGAATCGTCTTGCTGATGCTGATTTGATAAGGGCGTTTGCGTTCAAATACGGTGTTATATTTCAGGTAGAGTGTACCGGATACTCACCTGGCGAATTTCAACCTCCTCGTACTTATCCTGAACTGATTGCTATGGGCGCACTTCCCTTCTCGGACGGCCATTTCAAGGACTATATCTATCAGTCGCAGAAGCAAGTCCTTGAGAAGACTTGCCTCGTCGAAGATAGAGGCCTATACGGGTTTTCAATCTCTACCATTTATGAAGACCTTCCCGCCAAGAACCGTTCTTCTTTACTCTATGCGGCACTATACTATTGAATCGATTTTTCGCATCGTTGGATCAACTCAGACGTCAACTGAAGAGTTCTCGATCAAAATTTTTCAATAAGAGTTGTTACCAATGATTTGCAGTGTTGTTACGATACTGTCGTTGCGACAGTGTCGTACCTGAGGTATTATCAATTTCGTGTTGAAATCCTCAGCATTGGTGGAATGTTATCCGTTTTCCGGTTGATGCATTTGTAGTCTGCTATAGACTATTTGTATGACATATGATATATGTCCGTTTAGTAAACGGCCTTCTCTT
>NW_003216646.1:0-986 GCF_000006405.1 Perkinsus marinus ATCC 50983
ACCCGAGCCTGTGGATCCCTGTTGTCTCTTCAATAAAAGAACAACATTTAGTGCACTGTAAACCATAGGCATTGTTCACGATGAGTGGCACCTATGAAGTAGCGATAAGTGCATGATCAATACGCTGTCGATTTCTAGAGGACTCCCCGGGTGTAGAGCACCTCAATTCTGGCACTCAGAATTCAGGGGTGGTCCAGAATTAATTCTTCACCCGTAAAATTTGGGTGATAGTGCAGCTTGCGGTCCAATGAACCGAGCAACCTCAAGTTCATTCTGAATTCCACAATCACGCCAGGTATGGGAAAATATGCACATGGTCAACTACATGTGTGAGGAAAAGTTTGAGCAGATTTCAGAGATATAATTCTCGATTTCAGAATACTTCTACCCGAGAACGTAAGTGAACTCTAGAGCTCAGCTGAGGCAACCAAACATATTTCTCCAACTTCGATCGGGAACCCCCTTCACCAATCGAGTCGATTGCAGACCTACGTCGAGTTCCTTAGCGATTTTGCCCAGCGCAGGGATATCATCAGGACTGCGAGGAGCGAACGTCGATGTGGTCCCGATAATAGCAACCACTGAATCAGCTCCTCCAAGGTAGTCAACCTGAGGGATACGATCAGCATACGACCATCCAAATCTCACTCATGCCTTTTCCCGTATGGCATCAACATCAGTAACAAGGCCTTGCTCTGTCTCCGAGTCTGATTGTTTCTGATCAACGCTGACCACCTCTAACCCTGCAAGTTGCATAGCCTTCAAGCAGCTCTTCTGATCGATCCGGGACCACACTACGTATCTAAACCTCGGAGGCTTTCCAGTCGGGAATAAGGATAAGCACTTTTACTTAGCATTTGGATGAGCCGCTCGCTGTCGTTTCATAACTGCTAGGAGGACCAGAGTGATAGCCATACCAGTGGCGACTGGGAGGAGACATGGCGAACCCTTGGGGACCTCATTCACGAGTGATGGGATACCTTATA
>NW_003206804.1:0-1282 GCF_000006405.1 Perkinsus marinus ATCC 50983
ATCCGATCAACTCACGCAGAGGATTGAGGCGTGCCATACTGCTAATCTTGACAAGCCGTATTACCTTCATTGTAATCGACATTGGCGAGTCTCTGCGAGAGCTCGTCCAGGATCTTCAGTGGCCTCGCTGCTCTCTCTTCCTCTTCCTCGAGTTTTACTTGTCTTTCACGAAGCTGATTAGTCACAATAGCGACGCAACTAATCCTCACAAAGAACTATTGAACTACTTCGGCGTCGACCGTTTTTGTATATTGTAATTGCTTTCGAGCTTTTACTTCACGTTCCTGTTCGGAGACTGAAGAGAGCAGATCAATCTCCATGGTGCGATGTCCGAACTTTCGATATTACCCTGCGCCTCAGCCCAGAGTTTGAGCCAATTGCTGAGGTATTCAACAGGCTCAACAGATCCGTGCTCCTGCTGATAGAGATCAGCCAGTGCACGGCTCAGCACAGGCGTGATGGTTCCGGCAGCGTAAGTGTCGAACTCACTCATTACACTGGAACGTAAACCTTCAGGAGGTTCAGTTCAGTTCTAGAGATCAAAATTAATTCCGGAACTGTAGTCTGCGAGCGTAAACTAGATACAGAGTAAATTGAATTTACTCGAAGAGTTCATTTCAATCGCTCGTGAGGGGCGAGCGAGTCGATCTCAAACGGAAAGATGCGTTCTTGTACCGCTTCGCTGCGACGTAATCGATCACGCGATCGATTCCTTCAGCGCGTGGTCCCCTATTAATTCATCAAACCCCTCAGTGGTTAAACTGATTGGAGAGCCGTTAGCTCACAGTCCCCACACATCATGGCACCTCGCGATCCCAAGAAGCTTGCTAAGAAGACCGCTTACCTCGACAGAGTGAAGGACCTCCTCGACACTTGCGAGAAGATTCTCATCGCCTCCGTTGATCATGTCGGATCCAACCAGTTGCAGCAGATCCGTATTGGTCTCCGTGGCAAGGCCATCATCGTCATGGGTAAGAACACTATGCTCCGTACCGCCCTCAGACAGTACGAGGAGGAGCACGACGCTGATCTCGGCCATCTCTTGAATGTCATCAAGGGTAACATCGGTCTTATCTTCTGCATGGCTCCCATCGACGAGATTCGTGAGATCATCTCCCAGCACAAGTTCCCGCTATGGCTAAGCTGGTATGGTTGCTCAGTGCAATGTCGATATCCCCGCTGGTCCCACCTCTTTGGACCCCTCTCAGACCAACTTCTTCCAGGCTTTGAACATCGCCACTAAGATTGTCAAGGGTTCCATTGAGATCTCCAACGATGTCGC
>NW_003208265.1:0-938 GCF_000006405.1 Perkinsus marinus ATCC 50983
TTCGCCAGTCACAGGAGCTGCAGTAGTGACAGGCACCTCATCGGTCACAGCAGCTGTGCTGACCGGGAAAGGGGACGTTATAGTAGTAGTAGGCTCAACAGGAGCACCGATCGTAGTCGTGACAGTCGCAGCCTCCGTAGCGACCTGGGTGGTAGCATCAGAGTCATCCTTGTCTCTTCCCGGAGCTTCTCCAGCTGCCGTGGTGATAGTCACCTCGCCAGTCACAGGAGCCGCAGTAGTGACAGCGACCTCATCGGTCACAGCGGGCGTACTGACCGGTTGAGGGGACGTCATAATAGTAGTAGGCTCAACAGAAGCACTGATCGTAGTAGCGACAGTCGCAGTCTCAGTAGCGATCGGGGTGGTAGCATCAGCATCATCCTTGTCTCTTCCCGGAACTTCCCCAGCTGCCGTGCTGATGATCACTTCGCCAGTCACAGGAGCTGCAGTAGTGACAGCAACCTCATCGGTCACAGCAGCTGTGCTGACCGGGAAAGGGGACGTGATAGTAGTAGGCTCAACAGGAGCACCGATCGTAGTCGTGACAGTTGCAGCCTCCGTAGTGACCTTGGTGGTAGCATCAGAGTCATCCTTGTCTCTACCGGGAGCTTCCCCAGCTGCCGTGCTGATGGTCACTTCGCCAGTCACAGGAGCTGCAGTAGTGACAGCAACCTCATCGGTCACAGCAGCTGTGCTGACCGGGAAAGGGGACGTGATAGTAGTAGGCTCAACAGGAGCACCGATCGTAGTCGTGACAGTTGCAGCCTCCGTAGTGACCTTGGTGGTAGCATCAGAGTCATCCTTGTCTCTACCGGGAGCTTCCCCAGCTGCCGTGCTGATGGTCACTTCGCCAGTCACAGGAGGTGCAGTAGTGACAGCCACCTCATCGGTCATAACAGCTGTACTGGCCGCCACTGTGGCATCGACAGTAGCTTCAG
>NW_003212597.1:0-975 GCF_000006405.1 Perkinsus marinus ATCC 50983
TTGGTGGCGCATACGTAGTGGTAGTTCGGACCGGCGGAGACCTCGTAGTTAGGCCTGGCACGGGACGAGTGGGACCAATGGCTAACCAGCAGTTCCACAAAGACCCCCTTACACCGCCGTTGATAGTAATGTCGCTCATGAGAACACCCTTGTTGGATTTGACGTGTAGACTGTCGAAGAAGTCGGCATTAATAGAAGGATCTCGGCAAGCAGCGAGGCGTACTTTAAAATCAGTAGAGCTATAGTCAGGCTGGACCCAATACTCGTAGTTAGAACCGGGGATGGGAGTTATGGTATAGGGGACGTCAGAGGCCGAAACACCACAGGACCCGACCGTGGCACTGATGCGTAGCACCTGCTTATCTTCGTCGAAATCTAAACGACCACCGTACCGGTTTGATCCCCTGCAACCGAAAGCGCCCATAGGATGGCTCTCAGGGATTGCTGGGGTGGGCTGCACCGTAGTGGGAGGAGCTTGTGTAGTTGCTGGTTGCGTGGGGGCGGGGCGGCTACTTAACCAGTATTCCCATGCTGACCCGCTACCAACGTTAACAGTGATATGGCTCATTAGAACACCATCTCTCGACTCGATCAGGAATGTGTTGAAGGAACCAGCATGGAGAACAGTAGACCTGCAGCTACTTATGGCTGCCTTGAAGTTGGTCGAGCTGTAATCAGGTACCACCCAAAACCCGTCAGAACCGTGGATAGGCGTCACAGTATAAGGGACGTCAGCAGAAACGCCGCACTCACCGTCAATTACGCTTATGTGAACAGTCTGCTGGTCATTAGCGAATACAAGAGTACCGCCAGATGTAGCGGATGCTCTGCAAGCGTAGGTGCCCACAGGGTGGGAAGCGCGAACGCTTACGATAAGGCTTAAGCAGAAGATAATAGAAGAAAGGTATCTCATATAGGGAGGTTGTAACAAGTTACTGCCAAGGAGATATAACTCGAAAAAAGTAGCGATTCGAA
>NW_003200397.1:0-1060 GCF_000006405.1 Perkinsus marinus ATCC 50983
ACTAATAGGCAAAAGACAGACATTGATTGGCGTACCATGGGATAACATCAACTGTGGGACGGTCCATGGGGATCTCGAGGGGGAACACGCGGCCCATCATCGTGAAAAGCTGGATGGAGATGAAACCGACGAAAGCAATACGGGGGACCTGAGTAAAGGACGAAGAAGAGGATACGATGGTGATGGGAATATGATGGAAGATCCGTCGAGCAGAAGAGGCAGTATCATCTTAAGGGGAGGCTCAACTTACTCTGATGAAGATCATTGTGAGAAGGGTATTGAGCGTTATGCAGTGGATGGCACCGAAGTATATGGGAGATGTGGGAATGAAGATATACCTATCACAAGTAATGACAAGAACAACCAAATGATGCTCGTAAGCGTGATTACGTTAGGGCGCTTATAATCCCTGCTGCTACTCCCAGCTTGAGTGTTCTAATGATGAGGTTTCTCCATTTTATTCGATCCTCGTGGACTATCGCCAGGGATAGTCCGACGCAGAGCATTATCGTGCACACACCGGATCTCTCTGATTCCCAACATAGCATGTAAATGCACGATAGAGTGACGACGGGGAATCTGAAGTTGACTTGTCGAATGAACAACGTTCCACTACAGATGACATTCTTACAGTAAGTATTGGATACACGGATGGATGAGGCGGCTGAGATTCCCCCAGAAGAATGATACGCTGTAGAAGGCCAAGAAATACAAGTAGTTTGTGATCGGTAGATTATAACCAGCCACATCGGGGAAGTCAGGAATGATCTCAAAATCAGCGAGTACCCAGATCAAGTGGAATGTAACAACGAATAGTATGGTAATTCCTCTGAGATAGTCCACCGCTGGATATCTCGGCTTCAAATTCGTCCCATCGGGAGACGACCCCTTCTCAGCATCAGATAGCGGGTCAAAGCCCCCCGATGTTCCTTTATGCATCGCACGTTCCTTCCGTGTGAGGAAGTGGAAGGTACAGAGGCTGCAAGAAATAATGAAACCAAGGAGGGTCAAAACAGCAAATGTCTTCGACGAGGGGAGACTGAAATTGGACCACTTGTCG
>NW_003209400.1:0-1028 GCF_000006405.1 Perkinsus marinus ATCC 50983
AAGGGAATGAGACCTGTCGCAAATTTGTTACCCGTACGGCCAGAATGAGGAGAAACCTGAGCTGCGCTGGTATCTATCTGTCGAATGAAGACGAACTTATTGCCCTACGTAATGGACTCTATGAGCCCTATAGCGAGTGGGTGGCGACATATATGATTCAACTACAGTTTATGGTGTCATTCACGCAGCTCAGTGGTTCCGCAATATTCGGTGATGGTCTACAAGATCAGCTAATAGATGGCCGTCAGATGGCGAGCCTTCGCACTTCGTTGTGCTTTCGAGGTGATGAGTGGGAAAATCATCATCGTCGAATAGCTCCGGCGATCGATCCCAACGAAAGTGCACCAAATCCCAAAGGAAAACCTAAGGAGAATCCACAAGGCCAACAACGGCGACGTCCAGCAGCAGCAAAGGTTCCTTGCCGAGGTCATTGTACGTACGGGGACCGATGCAAGTTCAAGCATGAAGCTGTGTCTGAAGAGAAGGTACAAAAGCCGACATCGACTCCGACTGCTCAGAAAGATTCTGGTCCTATCACAACGAGCCGTGGCAAAACCGTTGGGATATGTTATTAGTTCTTGAAGAAGAATAGCTGCTCCAGAGGGAATAGCTGTCGCTTTTCACATCAACAGCCATCTAGTGGGAAATCTGAAATCCCAGCAGAGAAAGCAGCGGCGAATGGTGTACTAGATGATGATGATGATGATGGAGAAGAGCAACTAGCGGGTGCTGGGTTCTATGAGGGATGCACGGTTACGGTCTGTGGTACGAGCTCTGAGGCTGATCAAAAATTGCCATCGACGCTGACCGCTTGGGTACACTATGGTGAATCTGCTATACCTGTGGTCAGCCTAATAGATACAGGTTGCAATATAAATCTTATGTCAAATGGGGTGGCATCGCGTTTGGGTTTGACCCTACAACAACTCCCACATCAGCGCAGCAGATGTGGGAGTTATGCAGATAACGTTTTGCAGATAAGTCTATAGTTACAGCGAAAAGTGCTGTAGCCTGTAATCTACGAGCAG
>NW_003200446.1:0-1691 GCF_000006405.1 Perkinsus marinus ATCC 50983
AACTTTCAG
This sequence comes from Perkinsus marinus ATCC 50983, assembly GCF_000006405.1. NCBI lineage: Eukaryota > Perkinsozoa > Perkinsida > Perkinsidae > Perkinsus > Perkinsus marinus. The sequence goes on from NW_003200446.1 coordinate 10, forward strand.
CTTGAAAGTCAACAGTGTTCGCTCAGTCACTTACCTGCAATGCTGCACAAGTCTTAGGTTGAGCAGAACTACATATTTCGGGCGGCGAGCTTTCCACCACAGTGACTTCAGACAACTTACGAAGACTCGTGACATCCTGGGAATGTCTTGGTGTAGCTAAATCATTAGCTCGACCACTTCGCTTCACTGTTGTTTGTCCATCAGCTTCTACAACCTCAACAGCCTTCGATATATACTCACCAAGTACCGCTTCGCCGCACTGCACATTACCAACCTGTGAAGTGCCAGAACTCCGAGATTTCCTGTTCTTCGACGAGGCCGCTTTGCTCGGAGCATTACTCTGCCGCGGTCTTTTAGGCTTATTCTCCGGACTGGAAGGTACAACTGCCTCGATATCAGAGGCGATTGGAGCTTTGCGATCGATACACTGTGGTAACCATAATAAGTCTCCCGTATATAGCTTCTCTCGAGCTATCACACGAAAAACACCGTTGTGACCTTCGTCTACAACCACCTTCACCGGTGAGCTCTGGTTGGATTCCTTGATATTGACCTTCTGGAGATCTGCTTTTCCTTTAAGGATGTGCATGCCGTTGAAGACACTCGTTGAGCCACATAGGTACATCTTACCACACTCTAACATATGAGGTGAAGACTTATTCTACACCGAAGACCACTCGTATACTTTAACAGGCATCTCGACCGATATAACACCGATCTTCCACCCATTTGGGGGGAAGCCACGAGGCGCTTCACATTTATTAGGTGAGCGAGAGCTGCTGATATGGTCTGTAGTATAGGAAGGGTCTCCGGCATCAGCAGCTATGATATCGACGACGCTCCTCGCCCTAGCGCATACGTGAACAAGACCATCGAATCTGCGGGAACGGCATGAGATATTCGAAACTAGAAATGTACGAAAGGAGTCCTGGGGAAACCCCAGTGGGATAGCAAATAAGATTTTTCCACCTGAATATTTCATCATCCGGCTCGAAAGTGTGCTTGGCATACAGCCAGGTTCCGCCATCCTTCTCTAACACTGTCACGTTATCATTGAATATTTGAAAGCTTTTTGCCCTAATTTCCTCACCGCTGAGCATGCGGATTCGCGCGTTTATCTGCCAACAAAGACCAGTAGCAACACCTGCTATGTCAAATGGTACTCACGCTCGCTAGCGGAGCTTCACGCCATTCAGGAAGGCGAATACTCGCCCTGTAGTGAATGGGGACCTGAAAGAAATCTGTACTGCCACAGTAGCATCCTCATTCAGCACACAGTAACCTACAATCTACTCCATACTATCCAGCATGGATACTTCGAACTGCTTCTCCTCTTCACTCGTCATGTCTCGTCCTTCAGAGATCCAAATCACTTGCCTCCTGGCACCCATCATAAAATCCAGAGTTTCTGTCACATGCCGTTGAGGGAGGGCGTGAAGCGGTGCGAATGCCCGGGTACGTAAACCTGAGATACATATCATTGAAACAGACTGAAATTTGAATCGACCCCTCGGTCATTAGATTCATACGATATAAAATCGAGCTCAAGACTGGACGAACGTAAATCGGAGTCTCATTTTCTATCGGTGATTGTTTCGAGGCTTTAAATTTCGAGCTATGAGTCACAGTCTATGAGCCATTAGCATCTCTGCGCAGCAAATATGCGAAGAGTCGAGATAGCC
>NW_003216284.1:0-3771 GCF_000006405.1 Perkinsus marinus ATCC 50983
GCCGCAACGGCAGCTCGAAGCATGTCACCGGTAGAAAGCTGGGGAATCTTGTAAGCTGAACATCACAACCGGAGTTCAACGAGTGACATGAGCACTGACCCAACAATAAGAATCTATGTATTACTTTCCTCCATCTTGGGGCCTTGAGTACCCTTGCCGGCACCAGGAGGTCCAAAAAGAATAACAATCTTCCTCCATTGCTTCGGGGGCTGTTCAGAACCGCGGAGACTGGAAGACATATCTATCGATTGATACGAAGAAAACTAAATACCGACTCATACGTTATTGACCTCCTCTCACAGCATCGATAATTCCAATCAGATCGCACTATCTCACATTCAGGCACTTTGTACCCATCGCTAGTGAACTATCAAGCACGAGATCGAGCCCAGTCCTTCCTCATCCTGCAGTAGTCTGACGTACTAGAAAAGACTGGACTTGTCGACAATTGGCTCAACTTGAAAAACTTGCATAAACTTGGTAAAGCCTTCTTGACATTAGCCAGCATCATCTCATCGTGGAAGAGTGTTGTTGTGTGTTTGTCTATTTCGCTATGATCTCAATAGTTACAAGGCGTGCGCGATGGTTCCCTGTCGGTGCGCCCTCGATGAGCGCAGGAATTTTTTCGCTCGCACACAATGGTGTAGAACTCGTCTGGGATCCCTTTTCGTCATGATCAATACATACATTGCAATCACTACACATTCCCTAGTAGCAGATGGGGGGACAGCCCAAACTTGCACATAGGAGGAAGTTCTGTACCCCACCCTTGCTACTCGGCCCACATGTAGAGAATTGGTATTGTCACCTCTCTACATGTGTGTTTAGTGACAAATGACTTTTCTCGTATGTCTAGATGCCAGACACAGCGTTCATAGATGTCATGTCGGCATCGACCTTACCAACATGGAATTGATCTGTGTCATCATCGACAGCAACGAGGTCACCAGGAAAATGAGGCGACAGTGTCGCTGTTACAGCAATGCTGTAGCATTATCCAGAGAATGCACGACTTTTTGGGCGTAGGTTGGGGAAATATCACGAGCTCGGGGAGCCGGATCTGATGCCCTCACAACTTCTCTCAAGCTTAGCGCTGAATCATGAAATGTCGAGACATACTCTGCGAGAGATCCACTGCGAAGGCGCTGACGAGATTCGGAGCTCAGACGGAGAGTACTCTGTGGATCACACCAATTTTTAGGGCTCGAGCAAGGGCACTTCAAACGGAGGGTCCCGATTCTTCGGTAACGGGCGTTGCTGGTCAACCACCTTCCTATTTGATCGATACCGGTGAAGGAATCAGCGCGACGACTCGATACTGCGTTTTCTCCTAGTTGAACATTGTTGGAGATAAAATGAACTCTTTTGATCCAGTATCGTTGCCGTGTTGCCTAGTGACCTTGTCAATACTCGACTATAATACGATCTGATGGGAATAGTGGATTGAATTCAGCGACTTCCAACTTGGAAGTGTCAAGACGCTGAATTGGAAGTCCTGTAGATCTGAATGTTGGCAGTTCCTATACCAGCTCAAGGCAGTCCCCTAATTAAGAGAGCTCTGATAAATCTATCAGTGCGTATGCGCATGATAGTGTTTATCGAATTCCTCGCTCATCTTCGTTGCCCGCATATGTCGGGCTCTTCAAGCTACGCTCAAAGGCAGCGATTGCCACATCCCCCAAGTGCAGTGCAAAGAAAGCGCGGCAGCAATCCACAAAGAATAGAACAAATTGTTCGAGACAAGAATTGATGACTGCGAAGACAATCGACGCACTCTAGCGTCCAGTAGCATCCTCACAATGGGATTCACATAATATTTTAACAGTTAATGACCATAAAAACAATTTTACCATCATACAACAATCATCATAACAATAACTTTGTGTTTGGATGGGCTCGGAGACGAAGAATTTGTTACGATCGCTGGCGATTCCGGTCCTGACATGAGCATGCTACGATCTTGCCACCCTTACCTAGTGGCGGTTTACCTGGGGATAGATTTGACTTATATGTCGCGTCATCGACTCCATTCTTTGCCGTCGTGTTAACCAGCTCTCCGTCAGAAGATGCCGCTTGAGTTGGAACAAACTCGGTTGAGTTCATAGTGGAAGTTGATGGATAGTTAAGACCAGGAGTGGTCAAAGTAGCCGTTAAAGTAGATTTGGGAGCTATCGTCGGTGACGAAGCCGCCGTTGCATCAGCTGTGTCAGACAGAGCAGCAGCCGTGAGGCTAGTGGGGGTCGACCCATCGGACGACGTTCCCTCGACGCTTTCTGTATACACGTCTGTAGAAGGCGTTAGTGGAGCCGAAGTGAATTCTGCCAATGGAGGCCACTCATCCAGTCCAGTTGAAGTGGTTGGTGTAGTTGTGTTGGTTGTGGTGGTAGTAGTAGTAGTAGTAGTAGTAGTAGTAGTAGTAGTAGTAGTAGTTGTTGTTGTTGTTGTAGTTGTTGTAGTTGTGGCGGTGGTGGTGGTTGTAGTGGTTGTTGTGGACATATCCGGCTCGTCGGTGGTGGTCCTCCAAGTAGTTGTACTACTGGAAAGCGCATGAGTCCAGATCTCCCCGAGGCTCTCCATTGCTGTGAGAGTAGAAGTATACTCGGATGTTGGAAGTACCTCTGAAAATGGGGTGACTTCTACTGTTGACAACAATTCATCAACGTCAGTGGCCGAAGATGATGCCGCAGCCCCAGTTGTGCTCCACGGAGCAGTAACAGTAGTAGATGACGAGACATGAGACGACGTTTCCTCGACGCTCTCTGTGTAGTCGTCTATTGATGCCATCTCTGAGACCGTCATTTCGGCCGGAGTGGAGTCTACCACTAGAGACGACTCGTCCAGGCCGATGGTGGTTATTGTCGTCGTTGTCGGTGTTGAGACCTCCATTTCGTCGGTGGTGGTCCAAGAAGTCGATGTCGTAGTTGTAGAAGACGTGTCGTCCCAAATCTCATCGAAGTTCCTCGTCGTAGAGGTGGTAGCGACATAGTCGGTAGTTGGATGTATCACCGAGGCTGCAGGGGAATTTGTTGCTGATGTCCACCCGGCCGATTCATAAGCAGACGATGCAGTCATTCTTTCAGTTGTGCCCGAGGGAGCAGTAGTGGTGACTGTAATGGATGATGACAACTCGGACGAGATTTCCTCGATGCTTTCTGTATAATCGTCAATCGAGCCTCCCGTGGTGATGGTCGATGTATTGGATGCTGTTGTACTGGTAGAAGACAGTACATCAGTCCATACTCCTACGAAACTATCAGTTGTCGTTATAGTTGCAGTAGGCTCAGTAGTCGAGGAGGACAAAGTACTTGTGGTTATTGAGGACGTGGTCGCTTCTTCAGTAGTGGCCGACGTAGTAGAGGGCGTAGTACTGGAAGAAGACAATTCATCGACCCAATCTTCCTTGAGACTCTCCGTCGTAGTAGAAGTCGTAGTAACTTCGGTAGTCGGAGTTGTAGAGGACAGACTAATTGTGGTGGTTGAGGACGTGATCGCTCCTTCAGTAGTGGTCGACGTACTAGATGTCGTAGTAGTGGAAGGAGACAATTCCTCGACCCAAACTTCCTCGACAATTTCCGTCGTAGTAGGAGTCGCAGTAGCCTCGGTAGTCGAAGCTGTCGTGGAGGACAAAGTAGTTGTGGTTGTTGACGACGTGATCGCTTCTTCAGTAGTGGTCGATGTAGTAGATGTCGTAGTACTAGCAGAAGACAGTTCATCGACCCTAGTTTTCTCGAGACCCTCTGTCTCCGAGGAAGTCACAGTAGAAGTCGCAGC
>NW_003210292.1:0-1553 GCF_000006405.1 Perkinsus marinus ATCC 50983
AGTGAAAGCTTCTATGTTGCATCGACAGGGCGAATTCGCTAAGGAATTGCCGACTCTTGGTACGGCGATTGCTCTGGTGGATGGGAATGTTAATAGCAGAGTTAAGGGAGCTCTGTGGGCAGCTAAAGCGGAGTGTTACCGACTTCTTGACGACTGGGCTGACTGCAAAACGGCTATGGAGAAAGCGGTTGACCTCGACCCGTCTAATAAAGAATACCTTCATAGACTGGGGGCTATATATGGGGTAGCTGGCCGAGATCTTGAAAAAGCAGTGAACTTGTGCAAAATATCTGGCGAAGCGGAGGCGTTTAATACTGCTGGTATCTTTTTACGTGATATTGGACTAACACGATCGGCCATTGCTTCCTTTGAGGACTGCTTGAAAGCTGAGCCGGATCACCGTCATGCCTCACACAGTAGACTCATGAGCCTCAACTATCTCCCTCAGAGGGATGGCGGCTTGTGGGTGGCCAAGGAGCATCGCAAGTGGGGGGAGTCTGTTGTGGCTAGGGTCGCTGAGGAAGTTGACAGGAAGACCATTTTCAGCGCGGACGTTAGTCGAAAGAATCCCGCAGGCTCAGGCAAGATTAGAATCGGCTACGTGTCGCCTGACTTGCGAGGCCATTCTGTGAGTTATTTCGTGGATGGTCTTTTCCGATGCCATGACCCAGCTAAGGTGGAGGTCTATGCTTATCACGACTCGGCAGTGAATGATGCGGTGACTCGGAGACTGCGGGGATATATAGAAAGGCACTCTGAATGGAAATGGGTGGACGTGCACGATATGGACGATCGTCAATTGGCTCGGCAGATTTGGGAGGATCATATTGACGTTTTGGTCGACCTCGCTGGACACTCTGGTAACAACCGCCTTTTGGTCTTCGCAGTGAAGCCAGCGCCGTGTACTGTTACTTACATTGGTTATCCTAATACGACTGGCCTGCCCAATATGGACTTTCGATTGGTTGATGAGGTTACTGATCCTATAGAGTCTTCGGGCAACGGTTATAGTGAACAGCTAGTCCGCTTACCTCACTGTTTTCTGTGTTATTCCCCTCCTGAAAATGTCCCCGAGTGTGTGTTGGAAGCCCCTCAACGACGCACTGGTGGAACTGCCACCTTCGGCAGCTTCAACACTTTAGCCAAACTGTCTGACGACACTGTACGGGTCTGGGCTCAAATACTGCGAGAGGTTCCAAACTCGCGGTTGATGCTGAAATCGAAAGCCCTCGCTTCGACAGTTGCTGTGGAGAGGCTCAACCGGCTGTTCGCAGAGGAGGGTGTTCCCTCGACTCGGCTGGACTTGTTAGGGATGACGCCATCGACTTCAACTCATTTGGGCATGTACGGTGAAATTGACGTTTGCCTGGACCCATGGCCTTACGCTGGGACTACTACAAGTGCTGACGCTATGTTTATGGGAGTGCCAGTAGTGACACTGGCACTGAAGATGCATGCCATTCACAAAGGGTTACTGCTAGCTTAGCAAGAGCGGTCGGTCGCGATTATGAGATTGCTACTGTAGCGACTAGTGAAGAGGAGTACATTGCGAA
>NW_003211929.1:0-1123 GCF_000006405.1 Perkinsus marinus ATCC 50983
ATATAGATGTAACTGGATCCTATGAAATACAGGGTGCGAGGATTGAACCCACCCACACTTGGCCTAAGAGGTCTGACACAGTGTTAGCTGTGACCGCCTCCTTGGTACCTAACTTTACTGACTCACAAGTGAAAGTTGACTGGTTACTCACAGAACCAAACGATTGCGAGTTTGTGGCATGGAGTGTCATAGCGATGGACGAAAGTCGGCCTCAACCTTACGAAATAACAAGGTCGACCGACCCGTCAGCATCAGCCATTGTCGTTGACTCTCTTCCCTGTGGCGTTTCCTATGCCTTTTCGGTTGCACGTCTCTGTACCCTAGTAGAGGCCGACAGTGAGGCTTCTGTGTACTCATCTAGAGTGACAACTACGGTTGGACCTGATTGTGTCGGTAAGGCGTCAGCACCGGTCCTGGTTCGAGCTGGTACCCGAACAACAGATAAGCTAGCCATAGAGTGGGAAGGTGGCCCTACGGGGTGTAACTCATCCTTCTCGTCGTGGTTGGTATATCTCCAAAGCCTCAATAGCCCATCATTTGGAGCAGTGCCTTGCGTGTTCATTGACAACGTGACGAGGTCATCAACAAGTTGTAGGGTGCAGGGCCTCATACCGAACACACCTTATAGGTTCCGTGTCAGAGAAATCTGCCAAAATGCATTGGAGTCCTCACCCTGGTCGGCACCGTCCGATTGGATCCGCACACTCGCCAGCTTTAAAACCAAGTGGAGGCTGACTCTTTATAAGCAAGGCGTCCAGCTTACCCCAATATCCAATGAGCTGTCTGCTGTTGAGCTTTATAGCGATTACTACTGTCAGCATCTAGTAGGCTCCACTATGATTGAGCCATCGGATACAGCGGACCTTGTGGAGTACTCTTTTGGGCAGCTCTACGCAGAGGTCCAATGCATCAGGATCGCTCTGCGTGCTTGGACAGAGGCAGACACCCGATATGACAAAGCAAGTGATGTGGATGCTTCTCTCGAATACTGGGACCCTAGTGCGGAGCATTCCGACCAACCCGGAGCCTGGGTGGTCGCGTATCTCTTTCGTGGTGTTCGTTCACATAGTATCTTCCGTAACGGAGTCCTCCAAAGTCCAATACCCCCGTGGACTGCACCACT
>NW_003213770.1:0-1505 GCF_000006405.1 Perkinsus marinus ATCC 50983
TTATAGAGAAGTATTATTATTATTACTTATCGTTTTGTTTAAACCTAGAATGTAGATATAATAATGCATATCCAAAGAATGGATATACCATAAGTCTATACATATCCATATTAGCTTTATCTCTCATACCACCATACCATGCTGGATCAACACACCAACGCCATTGATTCTTTGTTGGATCTATATTCCATTCAGGTACACCATAAAAGGCTGCTTTCCAATAACACCATGATCTCATCTGCCATCTACCTACACGTCTCCATTGATATCTTTTAAAATAATTATAACTGATCATAATCATAGTATAATAATACTATTATTAGAGATGTTATTACTTGATCCTAAGCCATTGATATACAGGTCCACCAGGATAAGGCGACATAATAGTCCTAGTACCAGATGGATAACGGGTAACGGACAATGTAGTAGGGGATAGACGTAGCATTACAACAAGATAGACGAGCTACTAATAAGATGAGGATCTACAAACACTACTTCCATGTACTAGTAGTACTACTGAATAATACCAGTAATAAAGACAACATGATAACTTATCCATTGAGCAACATAAACATGATTATCCTCTCTCCTCATAGTATATAACCGAGCCTACAGCATTCCCATAAACAGGTTATCCTTTAATATGTATTCAATAGTAGCTTCCGTATGTATACAATATAGTTACCTGCTAGTGTACTACTTTCAGGCAACTCCAGATTCGATCGATGGTGGGGCTTGTAGCGATCGCTTCGCTCCGCTAGGCAGTTTCATGTCGTCTTGTTGAAACGGCTGAAACGGCTAGGCGTCGAATTCGTTCTCTTTTGCAGTTCTATGATCATATTGCTTTGTTACACTCGCTACTTTCGTCCTTGTCGATCCCATTAGTCGTCCCTTAGACATAGGTTGGCTTAGTAAGCACAAGCCTTTGGGACACTAGTGATCGTAAGACGACTGTAGCCATCTTGGCTCAAGATCGTAGTTGGGTTCTTCTCCCCCTTCCCTTATTGATTCTTCAACCCTTCTACCCCCAAGGATAACTTAGCGATCTGTCTGCAGAAATGCCCGGTTCTTGTGTTAACAACCAGATTGGTAATCAGCCAGCTCCGCTACATTCTACCGGGATCTCTAATCCCAATCTCCCAGACGACGAGGCCCCCTTCGACGCCTCTCCAAGATCTACTACTTCTACTAACGACGCCAACCGTCACTCAACTCGGCTGGCCAACCTCCCTGCAGCCCCTGGACTCGACTTCCCTACAAGCAGAGCTACCAAGGGCAAAGATTCTAATTCAAGCTCCTGCTCGAAGATTCCAAGACCCCCGACCCCTAGGGAACTTGCACTCCCCAAGGGAACGGATGTACAACTTCGAGCTGAAATCGACGCCCTGTACGGCGATTTCCAAGCTACTGTCGACCGATTCGCGTCGTTGACGAAAGATTCGACTACATCGAGCACGAGATCGGTACTTTGACTACTACGGTAACTCCCTTTCGTCGGATGTCAC
>NW_003202294.1:0-2139 GCF_000006405.1 Perkinsus marinus ATCC 50983
GTCACGCCTAGTTCTGCTTAGCCTAGATGTACGGCCTAAGTGTGGGCATTGCTGACCTTGGGTAACTCCTCGGACACTTGGGTTGGTTTTATGCCTCTCTCGTGGTGTATCTCAACTTCCATAGTTCTATTTGTGTTTTCTAGTGAATAATACTGTGGTCCGGCTTGTAGTGGCTTCGTTTGTCGTCAATGGTTCCATTGGTCTTATCACCAGGTGTGAAGAGTAGCTGCTCTACGCCTCATAAGATGCCCGAGAAAGACCTCCTCATCGCGTCATTCATCGCAAAGCATCAGTTGGACCAGGACGCTGCTACTGCGGTTCTGCTGGATCTCACCTCGTACGACTTGGGCGTTATCATTACAGCATTCGAACCGGCCTTGACTAACGGCGTGGACAAGGAGGCGCTTTTGCGAAGGTTCGTACAGGTGTACTTTGACCAGAAGACCCAAGCTTTTGTCAATCTCTGGGATTTGCCCGAGATCCCCACCAAAGAGCTCCTCAGTCGGCTCAACTATAAGGATCGAGGTCTGGTCATGGAACGCTTTTCGATCGACAATGCTGACTTAGTGGACCAGACGGAAAAGCACCGAGTTTTGAGAGCTCTCATCAAGAGACGCATGGAGCATCGAATTAACGCATTCGTTGGTACATGGCAGTTTGAAAGGACCGACCGTCCCTCGGCGGTCAAACTGTTGTTGACTTTAACCAATGGTGATTTGCAGGTGATTCTTGCGGCCTTCAATCCGGAAGTTTTGCCTCGTCATGACTCCCGGTACAGCCTGTTGGTGCGGACGGTTGACATCTATATGTCACGCAAAGTAGATGCGTTCATTTCCTACTGGTCTCTGGGGTCGGTCAAGAAGGAGGTGGAGTCAGTGTTGGCTCAACTGTGGCATGATCAGGCTTTGGGTTTTGTATTGGAACGTATCAATTTGGGATCTATTTCGAACCCTCGAGATAAGCTCGCCAAACTTCACCGTTACATTCACCGTTTGGTCACCAACAGAGTCAATCGATTTGCCTCAGCTGAGGGGTTACAAGAGGAGCCGTTGTGGGAGATGGCTTTGAAGACTCTCAGTGTCAAGAAGCTCCTATTGTTGGTTGATACCTACTCTATAGGGCCCAATGAGACCCCTAGCCAAGCCTTGGGTAAGCACATCACTGACGTGTCTCAGCAACATGCCCGACCAAAGACGACACCAGTGGTCCATGTGGTGGACAATACCGATGAGAGCGAGAATGACTATTCGATTGACCGTGGTGGTCAGCTACCGTCCAGCGTAGCGGAGCTGCGTCAGTTGTTGGTGTCGGGTGAAGTTGTGTTGCCTGAAGAGGTCCTTCGGGAACTTCATATTCTGGGGGAGACAGCGGTTGTGTTACCGAGAGAGTGACTTCCATACCACCTTTTGTAGACATCCTGACCTTGCGCATTCCCACTGGTAGCAGTATAGACCCCTTTTGTATTTAATGAATGGTCAGGGCAAGCGTGACCGTTTTCGAAGACCACAGAGGTGGACAGCCTCGCATCTGGTCGCAGTGAGCTCAGTCTTTTTTCTATTTGCAATTATTCCGATTTTTTTGGTATTCGTGTTAGTGTGAAAGTGACTCCATCTGAAGTATCATTCTGATCAACAGCACCAGTTGAGTTCATCTAGTGGGCACCTTATGGAACGAATCATATGAATCACTACTCTCTTTGGAGTAGATCCTTCACTCGTGTATGGCAACGCCGTCTGACACAGACGATCGGGAAAACCTGGAGAAGGCTATTCGAACCCTTGCATTGACCCCTGATAGCCAGGCAGAGAAAAGGAGCCCCGCATGGGACGTAGTGAAGACCATGTGCAAGGTGGACGCAGTACTATATCGGAGCCATTCCTATACAATGACAGGCACATGGGAACGCAGCGATCTCGGCCGCCGAGGCAGTGATCGTTAAGGAGCTTCTCGGCCATCCCAATCTTCGAGTTCGACACAGACTGCTGGAAAATGTTATTAGAAAACTGGTCAAGTCCAGTGTGGCGGCTAGAAAATGGTTCTTGGGTGACGTACGTGTACTGAAGAAAGCCGTAAGTCCTTCAGCTTCTATCGGAGACGAATTGGATGAGCTCATGAGCTCTCGATCATCGATAGGCATCG
>NW_003215940.1:0-1024 GCF_000006405.1 Perkinsus marinus ATCC 50983
GTCGAAGCACGCGGGGAGCAGTGGTGAGAAGTCAACTTCGGCCCTCCCAGAGCAACCGAGCACGGACTACTCGAATGAGCTTCCCGCCGTTCGAGGACTACGATTGGAGCTCGAAGACTCCAGGGCTAATGAAGCACAGAAGAAGCGAAAGCAGCGGTAGGGGTTCTTGATCGATTTCATATTAGTGACCCGTCAATTGTCCCTAGCAGGTTCAAGAGATTGCAGTTGAGGTGGCATCCAGACAAGAACAAGAGCGACGAAGCCACCGTCGTATTCCAGTTCCTGCAGAGCAAGAAAAGTTGGTATCTGGAAAAATGAACCTCTGTGATTTACACGTACATTAGAGCAATTGTCTCATTCTTTGATGTGTTGAGTTCTGCAACCGCGAAAGAGTTTCCTCATTGAGATCTTCGGATCTCGTAGGATCCTGTTCATTGGATTTTTTCTTCCCGTTGGTACGATACCCTATGCCGCTGGACCAGCAGTATTCTTCTGGACCACACGGAAGCATCTATGATGCTCATCTATGATCTAGTGGATGCTCATCATCATCGCTAACATTCGAGTTTATTTGATAAACTTTAAATAGGGTGTATATCGGCTGGTACCAAGTAACAACACAGCTAGCGGACCTCTCAAGAAGACACACTCAGCAGTCCATTCGACGAATATTCTAGACCCTCGGGACTAGAGGGAGAGCACGCAATCATCTAGTCGGGCTGAACCACGTTACGCGCTTTCTTGGCGCATTAATACGGGATGACGCGCTGAAGTTCTCTCTCCTGAATCAGGATAAATGGTGACGAATGCGCGAAAACTCCGATATTCTAAGTTATTCGGAACACTGTATAGGTGATTTCTGATAGAGTGGTGAAGTCCTCAGACTCGAATGATAAAGGTCTGCGAGGATCAAGAATATGGAATTCTTATCTTCCCCAGTTTCTATGGTCTTAACCCGACCACGCCTATCCCCTATTCTCAAGACCTCTACACAACGAAAGGTATGTGTCAGAAACGATAATAT
>NW_003212817.1:0-3017 GCF_000006405.1 Perkinsus marinus ATCC 50983
GAGAGGTAAGGAGAAACCTCCAAACCGAAGTCCGTAGGGACTGTCACGAGGCTTGAAGCCACTCGGCCGAGGCCGTGGTGCGTGAGGCATGGAATGCCAGGAGGGGTTACCGAAGTAACAAGGGCTTAAATATGACCAGTCGTTCAGAAGCTACCCTCCGAGAGGGGGGGAACCCCCGAGCCTCGAGCCAACTCAGTTCAAGGTGTGCTAAACAAGCTCTGTTGGCTTGGCTAAGATGAGGCTCTAACCCACACGGTACTAAAACACGTAACACTTACGAGAAGGAAACAATCAAATGCGATACCGCTGGATCGCCACAGCTAGGCGGCACAGCGGGGAGGGAACAGAAAGAGCCCCTACCTAAGCAGGGTAGAACTGCCTGAAGGAACCACTCTAAAGAAGCTACAGCAAGGCAGCCTCGTTAGAGGGAAAAGCAGAAGACAGATCGAGGACGCCATGTGAGCCATGAAGCCTCGCTGCTACCGATACCATCGAAGTCCCAGCTGTGGCTATCAATCGATCCTCTGATCGATGCACGCTATGACTTGATCACTTTACTCGCGCACACCAACGCTCCGGTTGCTGAGTGCGCTCTAAACAGGGTTGGGCTCTCGGAGACTACTGACTCAACAGTGATGGGAGGTCACGTTCTTCAAGGCTTCAAGGAAAACTTCCTTCAAGATCTCGCTCGCTGTCTCACTACAACGCACTGGATGCGACTTCCTCAACAAAACCGACGTCTCGTAGGGCCAAATCCACTGATGTATGTCTCTGTCTCGAGGAAATGATCCCACGTATCTTGCTGTCCTCACCCCGTGTGGATGTTCGGCTGAAATATGAGTGCCCTTGCAGTTAAAGTCTTTAGCATCGTTAACCTGAGCACTTCGTTGAAAATCAAGGTAACGACGGCGTTGATCATTCATTACTAAATTTGTATAGGTTGAAGGCTCTGTTGTTTGAATTCCTTCGGGACCACTCCTTGTGTGTCCGTCGTGGCTTAATTCGACTGGCGTGTCAGTATTGGACTATTTGTTCGCTCTCTTCAGCTGAGCTTATGAGTTTTCCAGCTTACTATTGAGGTTCACATAGGAACTCGTGTAGAAGTGTCTAGAAACCAATGAGAACTTCCCAAAATTTCCTCGGAATTTCCCCTTACTCACCAACATACGCAGCTGGCCACGTGCATATTCTCCCACACTGTGCCTGCAGCTGTTCTAGTCTCGCTGCCCCTCATGGCCTCCTTAAATAATATGAAAAAATCTGCTTCGACATCATTGACCCTCCCCGCTCGTGCTCCTAAGTCCGTGAACACCAAGGCCAACTTTGATGTCCGTCTGTTGCCCATGCATGATATCGTGGCTGCTGCCCCCACCGAGGCTCTTATCGAGTGGTATCATCTTCTGACTTCTGAACTCTATCAGCGTCAAAGCACTTCCCGACATCTCCACGACTGGTCCTATTCCCTCCAGTACGCTCTCGTTGGCCCCTCTGGTGTTGGTAAGACGAATCTCAGACTTATGTTTACTGAGAACGTCTTCCGAGTTGCCTCTACCCCTACTACTGGTGTGGAGTTCTCCAAAACTATAGCTGATGTTGACAACGATCGGATCAAGCTGCAAATGTGGGATACCGTGTGGGGCAAGTACACTGCGTCCTATTGTCACGGTGCTGCCGTTATTTTCTTCGTCTACGATATCAGCAGGCGAGAGTCATACGATGAACTGATCAAATTCATACAGGACACTCTACCGGCGCTTGACAGGACCCTAACTAAGGTTTTGATCGGCAACAAGGCTGATGTCCTGGGCCGTGAGGTGACCGCTGAGGAAGCCGCAAGATTCGCTCGTGAGAACGGATTGTTGTTCATGGAGACCTCCGCCAAGACCGGTCAACATGTCCGAGACTGCTTCTTCAACTCTGCGAGGCAGGTCCTCCTGCAGCTCCAAATGGGTATGATTGATCCTCTTTCCGCCAAGGGAATTCGTTCCGCTGCTCGCAATAGTAATTGTGTGTGTACGGTAACTGAGCGTGGTTGCAACCTGCTGCGTAACTCCGTTGTTAATAAGGCCGAGGCCTTCACTGATGGTGAGCGTGAGGAGCTCGGGCTAGTCGGCTTGTTGCCGCCCAAGGTCCTGAACCTTGATGTACAGTCCAGGAGATGCTATCTACAGTTCTCACAAAATAGCAATGATATTGAAAAGTATATATATCTGGAGAGTTTACATGACCGTAACGAAACGCTGTATTTCAAACTCCTCGTGGATCATGTCGCTGAGATGATGCCCATTGTCTACACCCCTGTGGTTGGTAAGGCCTGCCAAATGTTCGGTCATATCTTCCGTAATGCTCGTGGTCTTTATTTCAACCTCTCAGAGAAAGGCAACTTCAAGGAGATGGTTTGGAACAGCAACGTCCGCGATGCCGATATCATCGTGGTCACTGATGGTTCTCGTATTCTGGGTCTTGGGGACCTTGGTACCAACGGTATGGGCATTCCCATTGGTAAACTCTCGTTGTATGTTGCATGTGCTGGTATCCACCCTGGCCGCACTGTGCCGGTTACCCTTGATGTTGGCACCAACAACCCGGATCTGCTCGAGGATGACATGTACCTTGGTGAGCGTCGTAAGAGAATCGATGGTGACGAGTACTATGCTGTAGTTGATGAGTTTGTTGATGCCGTCCGTTCTCGTTGGCCCGGTGTCCTCATCCAGTTCGAGGACTTCACTAACGATCATGCCTTCCCCCTCTTGAAACGGTACCAGGAGAACATCCTGTGCTTCAACGATGATATTCAGGGAACTGGCTCGGTTGCTCTGGCTGGCCTTGTCAGTGCAATGAGGGTCAAGAGAGAGAAGCTCGAGAATCAGAGGATCGTCTTCCTCGGTGCTGGTGCTGCTGCTGTGGGAATTGCTGATTGTATTGTTGCTGCTATGGTTCACGATGGTCTCACCCCTGAGGATGCCAGAAAGCGTTTCTGGTTCGTTGATTCCAAGGCTTGGTCACATGGAAGCGTG
>NW_003212817.1:3117-6568 GCF_000006405.1 Perkinsus marinus ATCC 50983
TTTCTCACGGGTAGCTCGCGAGGGTCTATCGAGGACCCTATAGCCTTGAGTAGATGCGTCGTACTAGTGGCATTCGTAAGCTCTACCTAGGGGAGCAGACCTAGACGTCCAGCTGGCTGAGCGCCTCGCCAAACGTGCTGACCATATCCGACTAACGTCGACAAAGGACCGTCTCACAGTAGGGCTTAGTCCAGGGTTCCGACGTCGCAAAGGTGATGTTAGTTGAGACAGTTGAAGGAGAGTATCTGTTATTGCCGACCTGGCTGGCATGATACGGATGACGACTTCGACGAGAATGGCTACTGTGCTGGTGGGGAGGACTCCCACATTACTCTGCCAGATGGCACCACCGTCGACATGGCGGACGATAAGTGGAAGGTCCCGAAAGCTCGGGATCAACAGTCGTAGTGTCATGAGGCACCGATCAGGTTCCTGAGTCGCTCTTCCACCCACATCTGTTGGGTATAGAAGGGAGCGGTATAGGGGATATGGTGGTCGAGTCTATCGAGGACTGTCCTATTGATGACAAGTTGAAGCTTTACAAGAAGATTATGCTCGCCGGTGAGCACTTCTAGTTGTCGTTCGAGTCGATCCTGAGATGTTCCCCAGGTGGAACATCACAATTTCCTGGCTTCGCGGATCGGCTTCGGTCAGAAGTAGAACATTCAGTGAAGTACTCACGAACTGCAACGTCGGGACGCAGTCATAATAGAAACCCTCAAGTCCGCCACTGCCCGACTAAACTCTCATCTTGTCTATGACGTCTCCAGGTTCACGTAGAGAAAGCCCATCGGCATCCCGAATGGGCGGCATGGATCGGTGGGAGCGCCTTCGCGTCACTGAAGGACAGTTTCGAGGATCGATGGCTCTCCCGTGAAGAGTGGGCATTGTTGTTGTCGCTGTTGTGGTTGTCGTTGTTCAACTCTTGTTGTTGTGCGCTTAGATACGAAGAATATGGTCCCGACTTGATAAACTCTAAAGTACAGATATCTTTCATGCCTCACCAGCAGCAACAATAGCAGTGAGCCTGACAATGCAGTTATCATCTTAATTGATTCGTTTGCTGCTAGAAGTACATTAACGCGACATTTTTATACTATTAGTACTATAGCAAAATCCCCATGCTGCAACCAACTCTGGTTTGTTCACAGCTTCGGAGTATAATTACCAAATGCCTGAGACCAGCACAATGATCTTCCATCGGTGTCAGCAGTCCTCTTGAGTTCTCACACGAGCCGTATACCATGTCCTGGGAGCAACCTCTGTTGCCATCGCAGTTGCCGTGCTTTCGAAACATGCCTTCGACCCATCTAGGTCGAGTACTAGGGCTGATCCTTCGGCTCATGTGTCCTTCAGTGTTGCCAGTCTTGTGGGGTAGGTTGTTCACGGCTGCCCTGGTCTCGGCAGTCCGCATTGAAATCAAGGAAGAATCATTCAGAAGAATGACGTTTAGCTTCTATGGAGTGTATTCACTATCAGCATGTGCTCGGCTTTCATGAGTTGTTCCTGTGGGCCTTCGACTGGCACCCAGTCGAACCCCCTCAACAGGCGCGGAAGGCGAGCTCTTTGATGGTGGCCAGTCCTGTTCACTATGACTCATGAACATGCATTCCGTGATTGAATAAGCCGTTGTTCTACCTACGTACATGCCTTGAGATTCGCCTCAGTATTGTCATGGCGGACTCTGGGATATCTCAGTACATCAATCCAGCAGAGTCGCAGTGTCAGTTAATTCATGTAAGAAACTGTGGATGATAACACTATGACCACTCAATGACCACTCCTGTGGTCTTTGGTTGAAACTGACATTTCTACACTAACGAGGTATAAGCATGAGTCCATCAAGCATAGTTGGGATGATACTACTCAACATTCTCCCAAAACACATCCGAGACCATCACCTGGTTCATGTTACATCGAACTTTACACGATGGTTATTGAAATATTCAACTCCTGACTGCGTGGATAGGGTGGTCCTGAAGTCGCGCGAGTTGTAATTTCGTGAGCATCCGGATACTAGGTTGACTCTCGCGAAGCATATCGGCAATGTGGCCCTCCGTCAATGTGGAGCGGTGATGGGGAAGGAGCAAGGTCTCTCTGTTAGTGTGTTCGTGGAAATTTATAGTAAGATTGTCCTTGCTATCATCCTCCACGCACATGAGGTCTGGGGTAAAGTGATCGCGAGTAAAAGTGTTAGAGATGATATTGACCTCGTCGGCTCGGGCTTTTTGCGGAAGGCTCTCAGAGTGAGAAGTACGCCTCGGGCGTTACTCTATATTGCAGCGGGATCCATGCCTCTTTCTCATCTCATCGTTGAGAGAGTGATCAATATACATGTATCCAAGGGGTCTGTGAAAGGCACGCGCCAGGATAGAGAAGCTCTGGGAACTTCTCTAAGGCTGGGGAATTCATAGGAATGACCAGAAGGAAAACATGGATGTCGTCAAGTCCCACCTTAAGCGGCACCGAGTACGTACGTATGGTTTCGACGTTATCAGAGAGCTTGCAGAGAGCGCTGAGAAGCTCGAGACAGAGAGAGTGTGTTAGAAGGCCCTTCTGAGAAGGGTCGTATGCCGCCGAAACAATGGAGCATTCCTACAACTACAGTCGGGACACACTGCCCTAATGGGAGCATATAAACACAGGCCCAGCTATTGTGCAGGGATCCGTGATGACAGTACCGTAGCGGTAGAGAGACGAATGAACATCTTCTGCCTAAGTGCATGAGACCTGATCGGGCTAGTTTGAGTCCGAATTATGTGGTAGCAAACGGGACTCTTGGGCAAATAACAATATGTGTGAACCGATGTATAGCTATGGGGAATTCCTGTGAAAAAAAAAACTTTCAAAAGCGAAACAAGAGATGCGTAAAGCAATGGGCTTCGAGGGAACCCTAATCAATACTCGTAAAGGTCGTCGTTGAGAGCGTTAGCCTCGGTATGAGGGAGGTCAAATTTGAACAATATGGACTATTCGAGTCTCGGAGATGATGCTGGCGGTCGACACGTTGTTGAACGGACCAGTGTTTCGTGGTCGTACACAGCTACCCCGGTTGGTAAAGCGAATCCTGCCAAGAGGAAAGAAAGTATCCTAAGTTTGCCCTATACTCTGCCAGAGCGCTAGTTTTGTGTGCTCAATAGACTTGCCTTATTTCATCCCATTTGGAGTAAGATGCATCGGTCTATTTTGACTAAGCCGATTTTCGGCGACTTCAAACTCCCAAACACACGAATAATAAGTTAACGTTGGTCACCGTGGACAGATTTGCATTATTGGCGGTCGCCCTCCAAATGATAACACAACAAATATCGGGTGAGTAGGCGCGGTTTTCGCATTATACACTATATTCCCGAAACCAAACCGTCAACTTCAACGGCGACTACAGTCACGGGCGAACTATAAAACTGACGGTGTGAGACGTCAGAATAGATAACCCAGAAACACGATGGGG
>NW_003203317.1:0-2436 GCF_000006405.1 Perkinsus marinus ATCC 50983
AGCGCCACACTGAGGGTCCACAGTGTGGGAGGCGACCCAACACAGGGAACCGAGGCCCGATTCCTCTCAGGACCTTATCTTGGGTCCTGGGGTCATAGATCATGCTTGGTCACACTAACTGAGTCAACAAATATGGCCTATTTTCCTAACATGTGTCGCTCAACCAATTTGGAACAAAAACTTAAAAAAAGGAGATGACGAGACTGCTTCATGTGTGGAGCCATCTCATACAATACCAATTCGTACACTTGCTTGAGCTTACTCTCTAACGAAACCTCAACAGAACGAAATGATACACTAACAGCTAGACATGACCATCCACTGCCGGAACTAAGCAAAGCCACAGAAGCATCAATGTAATTTGGCTGCCTATTGATCTCGAATGAATCGGAATCGTAGCTGAAAATATCGCAGTCTCCTCATACATCATCACTGAATCAGTGACACTGACAAACAAGAACTGATCAGATAAACTTGGAACATTCTCCTCAAAAGCATGAAGAAAGTCCGGCAGAAGAATCAGCCATGTGCGACCTTAGAAATGTCCCTCAACCTTCTCAGTGACGGGATCGATGCCAACCTGAAGCAGAAGAGTTACCAAATGGAGAGTAAGACTTATATACCGTAAACAGGAGCGTGTAAAGAGATCAGGCATGGTCGGACCTGACGACCGAGACCTGATCACAAGGGAGGTATTTTCTGGGAGTCTGTGACTGATTTACCCCAAACGGTTTGTCAATGTCCATGTGAGCCTAGATATGGCGGAGGCCTTTCTGAACCAGATAGAGGCTTTCAGTTGTGTACCTTATGGAAGTTATCGCACCGAATGTCACTCGGGTGGCTCAGGAATCTCATCAACTCACGCATCGTCCAGCTTTTCTCCAGTTACCACTGCCCGGCCGCATCCGTGACTCCTCAAGGCACGAAAAGTGCTGACGAGGACCTACATGGTGTAGGCTACACCACTTCCTCTAGGTCTCAGCGCGTCGAGCTACGGACGCTGGGGCGCATGTCGTAGCCCGCCTCGATTGCCAACAGAGACCTACAAAGTCATCAGGCCGGAGTCCACTGCAGCAACACCTGATGTCCACAAACTTTTCCATTCCTACGTCTGACTCAAAGCGGTCTCAGTCAAAACCTAAAGGCAGCAATTAACTTAGGGAAGGTTTATGCTGACGAAAGTGACTAGAACTCCAAACGATCCGACGAGTCTCAGTGCGGCCTGATCGGCCACAGCGGAGGAGTTACCATCATGCAATCGCATCATACCTTGAGCTTGATGCTAAAAGGCTCTTTTAGTAGGCTTCTGTTTACCTAGTGTGGATCGCAGCCACGGGGAGCTGAGAAGAGGGGGTGGATTCGGGTTCTAGTCTTATCCTGACATCCTAACTCCAGCAACTTCGCCATGTTGTATCGTATTCGGATAATCGGAAAGTATGCACATGGTCACTCGCAGCATCGTGAATAGCAAGTCGCCATTCTTGGGTAACAGAGGTTTTGCCGCGCTTGGATCAAAGCAGTCGATATGAATCGAACTTCTGAGTGGCTTTTGACGTATACTGAGTGACATAAACCTGGTCTCATTTCTCTACACTCATATCGAAATCTTGAAACCGAATTAGCAGTGCAGGATGTATGCATATTCAAGTGAGCCATATTGGTGGTATCTGCTGTCACATGTTATATTTCTGTGCATTCGGCATTGTAACAAATACTTACCTTCAGCAGAATACACAACTTGTCATTTCCGTTCCGCATAATCTTTAGTAGTTGAGTACATGTAGTGGTCGTTGTGCGTGGCGTGTGCGCACAATAGCTAATGTACCAATTATCGATTATTGATCTGCGGCTGACACGGCCGATTCCCTTGCTCTCCCAGCATGTCGAGTTCGAGAGATCAGCAACCTCCACATGGTGCCCAGACCCATCGTGGCCCCCAAGTGTCCCCGAGGAATGCTTTGGATACCGCGGCTAACATTAACGCGCGGTTAACTGCTCGCTTTGTGCATGGCGACGAGACCCAGTCGCCCCCGCCGCAGCTAATTCCGAGTAGCCCCTCAAGAACGACTACGGTTCGTCATCCCACTACATCTGAGCAGCAAGTCCAGCATAGTGGCCCTCTCACAAGGAGCAGCAATAGACACCCTCAAGGAGCTTCCTCGTCTCGTCAGGAGCCAAGAGTTCCCACGGATACCGACGAGCCAGTGGTCCCTCAGCAACCTCAGACTGATAGAGGTGTTCCATCATGTAATCGCCCACCCGTTTCTGCACAGGACTTCTCAATTAGCGGGGGGGATATAGGCTTTAAGGCTCCGAAGCTCGCACTCTTCAGTGGTGAGAAAGCGCCCGATTCGATGTCGCTCGATGAGTGGCAGGCGCGATGGTGCTCGATTGCTCGTTCAAAGAACTGGACCCCACAGGAGAGGAGATCTAACT
>NW_003207566.1:0-1209 GCF_000006405.1 Perkinsus marinus ATCC 50983
ATTGTTTGTGGATTGTGATCGAGGGGCTCGACAGCGGTAACCTGGCGGAGGCTACAGCCCGAGCTCAGAAGAGGGAAGGCGGATTTCGCCACCTGTTGGCTGATGGAGCAGTGGCAACGAGGCCATATGCGGAAGCGGTGAGATCGTTCGGAATATCGGTGATGGCAGCAGATCCACGAGCCCCATGGTCAACAGGAGTAGAGACTCATCATAGGATAGCTTTGAAGGTATCGAGGGTGCTGTTGCAGAGGCGATTCCGCATTCATGGAGATTGGACTTCCACCACCAAGCAGGACTTCGCCGATGAGGTGTGTTGGATATTGAATAGAAGGCCACTCACACAGGCGGATATCACCAGCGATGGTCGATTAGGAGTCCTCACCCCAGACCATCTCCGTTATGGATATACTCGAGAGGGCGGCAGTTGCGTCGAGCAGGGGTTTTCGTGTGACTCGCTTGGTCAGCGGCGGCTATTCTTCCTGCGATCCTTCATGTCAATATATTGGCCATCACAACGGCGTCAGATCCGAATGGAGGATCGTCGCTTTGGACGGAAAGGTGGGGGATTCCTGGCAGGGGATGCCGTTATGATCTTCGCACCCCGTTCCAAGGATAAGCCGCAGTGGCGTTGTGGATGGGTAGTGAGACCGATCAGCGACCGACGTTATAATGTGTTGTGGACGAAGACCCATAGCGATCGAGCGATCGAGCGAATAACGATGGAATCGCACTATAACCTTCTCCCGCTGAGGATCCGCGGAATCCCTGATGGAGATTCGATTGATTTCTCGGGTGAAGACGGCGAGTGCGGTCCGACTTTAGTGGGTGCACGCGTGCGATTTCGGTTGTCCCATATTGACGGATCGAAGGAGTACCACTGGAGCACGATTATGCATCATCGAGATACTAAAGTATTGGTCGTCTGGGATGTTGCTGATAAAGGGCAGTCTCGCTTGGAGTGGCTGCACTTGACCGAAGAAGAATGGGACTTCGGCAGGGGGGGCGTGTCTCACCCTGGTGAGAGATAAGCGCGCTCGCCCAGGATACGCGAATGATCGAGGATAATTGTATATACTCGTATATATTCATTCATTCGTATATCACTTGGGGACTGTGTTGATGAGATGTCATCTATTCTCAAGCGCACATCCTCAGTTGCCGTTTGCACTATCCACTCGACTCTATTTCCATGCCTATGACTGTGGAGTT
>NW_003200892.1:0-1135 GCF_000006405.1 Perkinsus marinus ATCC 50983
CACAGCAGTGAATCTAGTTTGCCTGTGGACGAAGCTAATCGTTTAGATGAGCGTAAGGTGGTTTGCAGCCTTTGTTATCTACCTCGTTTTTTTTGGTTATTTTACAGGGATACTTCAACTTGCGTGTTCACAAGATAATACCGGTCCTATGACTGTCAACACCTTCGCGCGTACATCAAACAAGTGTAGGGCAAGTGAAAGTTCTAAATACAAGTGTACAACTCATGATGCAACTGATGGTAATACTGCACCACTGTGACTGTTCTACGACCATGTTTTTTAGACAATGACCTTACTTCTGTTGGACAGGAAAGCACCACTCACCACGAACTTTTGCGTAGTAATTTCTAGTATAATACTTTTATTTCTATGTGTCTTTCGTTGTAGACGATGCTGCTTCGGCTTCTTCTGCAAAGCAGAACGTGCGTTCACCTACGAAATCTAACTGTACTATATCTATGTTTAAATTGGACTGAGTTGTGTAGTTTTGTAGGTGCTGATGATATTGGTAAGCAGAATACTACGAAGTCTTCAAAAGGTATTTTATTTTCTCTCGTATGTTTTTCTTACTCTTATTTTGTTTAGATTTTCGTTCTACACCTACTATTGTAAGAGCCTTCACTGCTACGTTGTTGCCTTCTACCGATGGGTCTATGAGGAGCGTCACGAGTAATATTGGATCGTGCATTGTTATACACGTATTACTTTTCTCATATACGTTTCGGTTATCGTTTCGATTTACGTTCTTTTACTCGTTTGTGGTATCTGAAATTTACATCACTTCTTTCAGGTGACAATAGTTCTTCTGTTCAATCCGATCGTAATAAACAGAGGTATACACTCAGTCCACATGACAAGTCTTCTACATCGAGTTCAGTAAGCTGTACGTTTACACAAGAAGACAGCTCAAGTTCGGGGAATATTATACACGGTAACTGTTGATAATTACTTCGAACGTGTATCTGTAAGGGTGTTTATTCACTTTATTCTTTTTTGTCATTGACTCGCATCATATGCCTTAGAGATACTAAGCAGACGAAGTTTTACATACATGCTAAAGACGTATTTATTTATTTTTAGATGGCAATAGTTCCGACCAAAACTGCGACGACGATGGGAATATACGCCGTACCTC
>NW_003203700.1:0-1795 GCF_000006405.1 Perkinsus marinus ATCC 50983
CTGCTGGTGCAGATGTCCGTAGCATCATTATTCCTCGTCCCGAATCCACAATGCAACCAGCCAATGGTAATGATGTGGATACACCTGTTGGGCAGCAACCACCCAATGGGGATATTAATCATCATGACTCGGCTACGATGGAGGATGACGCCGGTGACCAAAGGGTAGTAGTACTTAGCATGGCCTGTGATATCATAAACAGTTGTGGTCTATCTCAGAGGAATACAGCTGCAGTACCAGCAGTCGATATGCAAGTACCTGGTCTTGGATGCTGTTTTATAGAGTTCCGGAATGTCGAAGAGGCCGGCCAGGTGAAACGTATATTAGATGGCCGTAATACCTGACTTACTGCTGTATGAGGTCCGCTTATTATTATCACCTCCGTTACGATTCAGGTATCTTTGGTGGCCATGAAGTATTCGTCACTTACTTCTCGGAGACACGCTTCAAAAGGGGTGACTTTGCTAATCCGATGCCTAATACAGATGAACCAGGTAATAATAATAATGATATGCGCTGTCTGAAGAGATATTACCTAGTACATTAGTGATGCTGGATTGTTCTTCAGAAGTCGGATTGAAGGACATTGGAATGAATGCACCACTGCTGGACGATGGGATGGATACATCTGATAATGAGGAGGAGGAGGGTATGGGTGATGCTACGAATAGGGATGACGACGAGGAGAATAGGATGAACGTACTTGATGATGCCAAGGTAGTAGTAGTGTTATGAAGAACTTGTGGACACATGTATATCAGGCACGTAAGAAGGGCAAACAGCCATCACCATCGTTGGCCGCTGAAGACCTCGAGATTATTGACTAGAGCCGTTATAGCCCTCCCTGCTACTAAACCTCTACTGTACAATTGTTATAACTCTTCTCCCCAACTTGTGGGCTCCAAGTTCAAGTCTATCAAATCAAGTCTGTCATAATGCGTATAGGAGACTCTGTCGTCGCTTCTGGTCAACTTGGTTTATTTATCTTAATGAGTTCGCCCGAAGAGCAGCCCCTTCTAGCCCCGTCCACAGGCAACAACATTGTTAACCCTGAGTCAGTAAATCAACAACAACAAGAAGAGGAGGAAGAGGATGCAGAGATGAAGGCCCTTATGGAGGACTTGAAGAATATGAGTAATAATAAGACAGTCGAGTCAGAAATGTCTATCTCCAATTGGTATCATACATCATTAGGTACTGAGGGGATCCAGCAAAGGGCCCGGCTTATCCAGAATGACATACGAGTTTACAAGTCAGAGGTTCAACGCTTGACACATGAACTCAACTCTATTAAAGAGAAGATGAAGGATAATCAGGTAGGTTAGCACCACCACCACCCTGGTGGTAGATCAATCAATGTTCTTGTCGTAACGTTTAGGAGAAAATAAACCTCAATCGGCAATTACCCCATTTGGTTGGTAGTGTTGCAGAGATCCTGCCTGCAGATGAGGATGAGGCCGATCTTCCCGAAGCAGGTAAACCAAAAGGAGGCGAGGACGACGATATCATATTGGTACTATTGGGTTCAGGATCTGCAATAAGCACACTACAACGAAAAGAAAAGAAGGAGAAGAAATCTATGGTAGTTAAGACGACCACTCGTCAAACTATCTACCTACCCATCATTGGCCTTGTAATGGCCTTGTATCTACAATATGGAGGACTTTTCTAACTGTCATTAGGTCCCTGTGGATGAGTTAAAGCCTAATGATTTAGTAGGCCTCAATAAAGACTCATATCTCGTCCTCGATAAGTTGCCTCAAGACTTTGACTCGAGAGTTAAAGCAATGGAGGT
>NW_003205258.1:0-909 GCF_000006405.1 Perkinsus marinus ATCC 50983
TACTATCAATACTCATAAGCTTCTTGTCTTAGTGAATTTATGAGGAAACGACCAAAGCAGCCGAGTATTACATATTCACTGAGGAGCTACTCTCCGGTAGTATTACTCGTTCTTCTATTGCTGTCTACGCCAGTGTTGGCTTTCCTCTACGGAGTTCAAAAGTTGACATACAAATTCGATAAGAATCTCGCAAAATTTCCTCCCAGAATTTCCGTATATTTATCAACACATGTAGTTGACCATGTGCATATTTTTCCCCACACTGTTCTGGACTCCTTTCAAGTGCTGCAAAGAAGAGCGGGTTCGCTTTCCTCAGCTGAGCTCAATACTCTCCTCACTAGTTATAGAAGTTTATATACGATACGAGGAGTGTACAGAAACTAATAATAATTTTTCAAAATTTCCTCAGAATTTTCATGCATATTTTCCAATATTGGTCTGCACTCGATTCTGTTCAGGTATGGTGCCGAACTTGGTGTATTGTGATAGATGGATCATCAGCATACTCGATGAGTCCTTGCAGAAGTCGCTAAGCTCTTCCGAACTATCAATAATGAGGTCCTAACGTAACGGGTTAGTCGTAGTAGTGGTGGTGACGGGGAATATGAGATCTCGAGGGTATATCCTTCAATAGTGCATTTATTCTCTTTAAACATGACACTCCGCCTCGCCGGACATCTCCTGTGTTGAACTTGGAATTCGCACACCTCTACTTGCTATTATTGGGAATATGTTGAAGTTGGTGTGGTATGAGTAGTTGTTTGGAATCCCCACTCATCTGCTACTTCCTACAGTTTACTTATCATGCCATTGATCGTCATCTCCTTCACTACCTGCACTCCATGGTCACCACCCTTACCATTATGTCTTCAGGACTGCTGCTTTCGAGCTGCTCAACCATCAGCATAT
>NW_003209138.1:0-853 GCF_000006405.1 Perkinsus marinus ATCC 50983
GACGAACGATTTGCACGTCAGTATCGCTACGAGCCTCCACCAGAGTTTCCCCTGGCTTCACCCTGCTCAGGCATAGTTCACCATCTTTCGGGTCCTAACGGATATGCTCATACTCAAACCTTTCACCGAAGATCAAGGTCGGTTGTTGGTGACCCCAACATGGCCATACGGCCTCACTTTCATTACGCGTATAAGTTTGCCACTCACACACTCGCACATACGTTAGACTCCTTGGTCCGTGTTTCAAGACGGGCCGGAGGCAACCGTTGGAAGCCAGCATCGCGATTACTAAGTGCGAACAATCTCAAAGCCACATCCTGGCCACTCGACGAATCGAAAAGCGCAGGGTAATGACAGTTAGAAAGCTCGTTGACCAGCAAACGCACTTCCTCACTGACCGAGTAGTGAGTATCGCAAGGAAGCAACCAATTCACAGATAGCGAACCAATTAGCATCCAAGGATTATTTCCAGTCAGCCAGTGATGCTGACGACTGAAAGTAGGAAACACCACTAACATATGCCAAACAACTGCTCAACACGACCAGGTCTGTGAATGAGTAGCAGAAGACAGGAGCGAGCAGCAATCCTACAATCAGCATATGCAACGGCGGCATCCGCTTCCTTCTCAACGATTTCAGGCACTATTTAACCCTCTTCTCAAAGTTCTTTTCACCTTTCCCTCACGGTACTTTTGTGCTATCGGTCTCGAGTATATATTTTGCTTTGGATGAAATTTACCACCCGTTTACGCTCCAATCCCAAGGAACGCGACTCGTTAGAACGCAGACCGTACGTGACAAACGGCGAACGACTCACGGGATTCTCACCCTCTATGACGCTCTTTTCCAAGAG
>NW_003214546.1:0-1361 GCF_000006405.1 Perkinsus marinus ATCC 50983
GTGGCATGCAAGGTAAGGGCTGGTGTTCCAATTCTGATTCAAACCCAGAGCTGTCTGCTGACTCTCGCTAGAAGCTGTCAACGATAACTCACTGGCAATGGCACTGCAGAAGACATCGCGGACAACACGGAAGTCACCGCAGCTCCAGCGATCTGTTTGGCCATGGTGGCCGAAGTCGCCGATATCAAGTGAGACGCTTGGCGCTGAGCTATGTCAAAACCTTGCAAGTCTTTGATGAGAGAATCAAGTTCATCAAACAGAGGCGACTTCTTCGGGCTGGCGCTTATACCACCAGGACTGAATGAGACACGCAGTATATCACTTGCTTCGAAGTCTACCTACAAGTAACGTCTGATTGATTGGTCGAGCGATGTAACGGTTTCTCCATCTCCAGCGCCGAGATCACAGCGGGGTGCATGATTAACACGTTGATACACTCTGTTGGCTGCACTTTGCGCCATCATATTCATCGTCTCGTTCAGCGCTTGTTCATCAAAAAGAAGTGAGAGAGCATCAAGCATCTTGTCGTGAAGGAGATGCTCAATTCTGATTGCTTGAGCAAATCTCCAGAGGAGAAGACGTAATAGAATGCGGCCGGTCATATCCAAATCAGCGGGATCAGTTCGACAAAGTCTAATTCAAACCACACGGCATCGAATAGTCAGATGGAAGGGGCATTGATCAGTCAGTGGCTAATGCTCATATACTCGTGAGGGGCGAGGAATGACGACTACAAAACAGATCGTTGATATTTTCGAACACGAGCGGACATTTATATTATACTCATGTACTCACTTGTTACGTGACCGTCGGCACCAGTGGCAACGTCCGCTACGTTGCTGGATATCGGGAGATCGGTAAGAAGGGTGATGAGTGACCCAGCAAGACCTGAGTGTCAACTAGCCTGCTTCAACGAAGATACATGGTGTAACCTACTTCGCTGAGGGCCGGCTTCACGGTAGCTTTCGAAAAATATGGCGAGTTCTGATCCGTCATGGGTATCTGAGCAACATACGCAAAGACAGACATAGACGCTGAGGTGGATAAGACATTGATATGCCCCACGTCGTATACGATATGAATTTGAGCAGGCGCTACGGAAAGGGCAAAGCCTCCATGTCGAGGGTTAAACGCATTGTGAAATTACTTCCTGTAACCTAGAACATATCGAGTTTCTTGCGACACTACTCTCTCAGTGTGGGAGCCTCATACTGGGCAGATGTAATTCCTACCTCGCTCGCCCTGTGGTTGAGAGTCATGCCATTGGCCCTTGGGATAAGGAGGCACACTCCAAGGGAAACAAATATATTGATGTGGTTTCTGATGGTCATTCTAATGAGATAAAACTGAACAGAAAGACA
>NW_003215861.1:0-1063 GCF_000006405.1 Perkinsus marinus ATCC 50983
GAGATGACGTGTCATAGTGTGGAGCTTCCAAAGCTCGCAGTATGTCAGATTTATCCTGTCGGAGCTCCTCCACCTCTTTTGCGATTAGTTCAGTGAGATGCAATGGGATACCAGACTACAGGCAAAAACATTTTCTTGGTGAGCTGATATTGTTTAGTGCCGTGCCGTGCAACCGATCACATACCATACCCAATTGTCTCCTTGCCGTTCGACGAACTCGTTGAGTTTAGGGACAACACGTTCTCCCCACGCATTAGCACATTCGTCCCCGCAGGTTTCGCGAAGCAAAGATGAGACACTCGAGGAGAACTCCAGATGATCGCTAGAATGAACGTAAGCACCCGAGGTGGTGACTATGACGCACGGTCTTCTGATAGAACCTGTACTTACGACAACCAGTACAACAATGTCGCGTTAGATACGATGCACAATTTTTTGTCTAGGAGAAGCATGCTTACAAGAGAATGATCATATGGAGTCAACTGTGCTCACAAGTCCAATAAGCCCCACACCTATTCGACCAATCTTCCAGGTTATCTTTGCTGAACGCAGCGAAGTTCATTTCGCGTCTGACAGGCGATGAGAAAGAGTCTTCCACGTCCTCCCCCATGAGAAACTGGACCTGCACGGGCCGCTGTACAGCTCAGATGCCCGGCAAGTCTTATCACGTACGTGAGTCCAACCTTCAGGACACTGAAATCACGAAAAAAACGGAGCGAATCAGCGTGCTTATGTTCAACTACGCTTTCTCTGAAGCTTATCACACAATCTGACAGGTAAGAGGTTAACCAAGGAAAACCCGAAAGACCCCGACGCAACAATCTGGTCAGTACTTTGGCATGGCCAGTTGACTCTGCACAGCTCAGCCCAGCGCGCTTTTGAGTCTTTGTTCAAGAGTGAGAGTACAACTGCATAGCGCCCACATGGTCCGTTGCTCTCTTGAGGGATACAAGCACCATCGTCGTCGCGCGCTGAGAGTGGTTAAGACTGTTACAATAACACCTGTGCCCTCCCCTCGTCAACTGTGGAATTCTGGGCAGGGTGGCGAGTAGTCGCGCTTGCA
>NW_003216942.1:0-1291 GCF_000006405.1 Perkinsus marinus ATCC 50983
AGTCCCCGATAAGGTGGCTTACTCCAGTCGCTATAGCTAGGCCTTGGCTCCGGACGTCCTCAGGAACGGTGCTCATTAGCAGAGCAACGACTCCGATACCGCTATCTCCATTACCACTACCCAACGTTGCTCGGTGCTGTAGTCGCAAATGATGCCAACAGAGCGACTGACATCATAAGAAGGAAGGCCCAGGTCGACTTGGCCGTTGCTGTCAAAGCAATCGATAGTGCCTGTTGATACCACCATGCACTGCTGAGAACAACTCCAACTACCCCTATAGCGCTCATCACGGAGGATATCTTAGACCCACTCCTGGCTCGAGTAGTTGCACTTGGATCCTTTCCAGCTACTTTATCACTGAGCCAACCGCCAAAATACGTCCCCACTACCCCTACACAATGACATCCCCTATCTCCGCTATACCGAGGGCCTACCTGTGAATACAGTAGCAAGGCCCAGCCCCAGTGTGGCAACAGCCTGGCTGGCTTGGAGAGACTCCCGCAGTATCGTGGGGCCGTGCACTGCCAGACCACCAGCTACGAAGTTGAAGGCAGCAGATCCGAGGCAAATGAGTACAAACGGCCTCGACTGAGGAAAGTAACCTTCACGCGCCACAAAATAGGCAGCTGTCACTACCATGAGGACTTGCTTGATGTCACCAATAAGGCTCGTAGTCGAAGCATTGAGCTCCGTATACTGGTGAGCATTCGTCGAAAACCTCCACTGCCATCTCACACACAGTACTATTACTGGTATCATCAAACATGCCTGACAGGTCGACTGATTATACTCATCGACGCTCCAAGTATCACCTCAACAAGGAAGATGGTCTTACCACCCGCCCAGGAAGTTACCCCAGATGTCACTATATTACCAAGAGCAATTCCAACGTATATCGACATGAAAAAGAACCCTGATACCACAAAGCGTCAACAATATGCACTGACCCACATCAGGGTTACCGAGATAAGACGACTTCCGTCCAGCAGGAGAGGCATCGTCGATCACTACTGGTGCCAGAGAGCAAAACGCAGCTTCACCAACACCTAACGGCTCATTCACTAACCTAAACTGGTGAGAGCTCACCTGTGAGAAGTCTACACCATAGTAGTGCATTATAACTATTCCCAACGAACAAGTACGTTGATGCGCAGGAGGCCGTCCAGACTATCAAACCTGTTGGCACCACTATCCCCCTTCATAGAAAGGACCCTACCTATGGCTATGGACCGAGCCGTCCAACAAGGGCCTCTCCTAGAGAGTCGGGCGAATATAGGAGATGCGATAGTGT
>NW_003208814.1:0-1015 GCF_000006405.1 Perkinsus marinus ATCC 50983
CATAGCGCTTCCACCGCTTACCCATGGGCTCAGCCAGGATGGGGTCGACCTGAACTACATTGTCGAACACACATCGAAGTGCTTCGACATCGGCCATGCTGCGGTCCACAATACAAACCAAGTGGAACGGTACAGCGCTCTTAGAACAGTGTCGCCGAACGGAATGAGCCATGACCATAGCGCCTGCTATATAGGAAACGTCACCCATGACCAGTGTAGCTACGCATACATCTGGGTGTGGCGGGGGATCGGACATAGAGGAATGCTATCCCCGACGCAATGGAGACCGATGTTCAGATAACGCAGCGTCATAAAGCATATTGAGACGGAGTTCATCACGGGTCATGCGGCAGCATCCAAGTAGTTTACAACGCATCCCTCACCAGTTCCACGACAGTCATCATCTCCCGCTAGTTACTTCGGTCTACGGACCCTTTCGTTCCCACTCGGTCACGCGGAGAGTCTTCATCAGTTCCCACCGCCCAACGATAAGCGCGATTACGATACCGCGCCTAAAGCCAATACTAGGAGAGGGGACCGCGTTAGCCCACCATAATATCCTCAGCATGCGTATCAGTCGGCTCGATAATTCTATCGACGACGGCCTTCTTTGCAGCCATTGAAGTGTCCACCTCAGGCTGATAGGGAATTTGGAACGTATAGGACAGGGCGACTGGCAACTGAGTTACAGTCAGTCAACCGCTGTGTATCATATAGCACTCCAACTCGGGTCGGACCTACTCGGGTGAGAGGACTTGGATCCCAAGGAGGGTGAGTGTGCGCCTCAGGTTTAAATAGATCCGACTTGGTCTGAGCGTGGCCAGGATACTGAGATGAACTGTGGGCGATGGCTTTCCCTGTTGCCTCCACCGGTCGTGACAATGGAGGCGCCTATCATGATGCGCATCAAGGAGGGACTTAGAGTCCCCATTAGTTCCACCTCTGCCGATACTCTATAGAGCGGCTTTCTCTTGGCACGAGGTCTCCGCTTACATCGAGAACCTGGATCAACGAA
>NW_003207338.1:0-2174 GCF_000006405.1 Perkinsus marinus ATCC 50983
GTATGCTATCTCATATGACTCACTGTGCCCTAAACACTCTCGGCCTCAAAGAGTTTACTACAGTGGAGCTGGGCATGCTCGTCCAAGGACTGACCAAACTGAAGTGGGTTAACAGCATCTCCCTGGGCATGTTATAGTGGTGACACTAGGTTCGGCAACAACACGCTGTATGTATCGTTATTCACCGCTATTACTCAGCGAGGAGGAGAAGCCTCCCCTATCGCCCTGTCCATGGCCCTTGATGCAGTGCATAGGAAGCTGAATGGCATCCGGAAGAGTCGGGGGCCCAGTAAGGCTTAGTCGAGCATGGGGTAGATTATTTTCATAAGTCGGTGAGATGCCTCAGGCCACCACGTTTCCAATCAGCTGCGGCAGACCGGGCCTCTGATAGACTCTATGACGGCACTCTATAACATGGCATTCGAGTGGCTTCAAAAAGCTCAGCTGACGTCAGTCAGGACTCGAGAGCTCACTCAGATCTCCTCGTGCCTTTTGGGGATGACCGAGCTGTGTGATGGTGGGGTTGTGCTGTAGACGACTATTCCTCAGATTAGACTGCCTTAGGGAAGCCCCTTGTGGAAGTGATTACCTCCTGTTTTCTGGTGCTGAGCCGACGTCTCATCGATGGGAGCTCATTGAGTGGAGACGATCGACGCTTCATCGCTCATGCATGGCGAACGTGTCGAGCTCAGTTGCCCGAAGTGTCCACGGCGTTGCCCGATAAAGTAGCAGTGGTGTGGTACGTTAGGGTTAGTAGCCGATCTGTAGGACAGAGGAGCCCTTGATGTGGTCGAGCGAGCATACCCGAGCGCAACGCCTAAAGCTGGGCAACAGATCATGCGGAGATCCGTCATGCGAAGGGACTTGGAGGCTGCCCTTACTCGGGGGCCAATCAGAGCACAGCCGCCTACTGAGAGGAAGGCCCCAGGCGTTGTTGATGGCCTATTTGACAGTATCTAGTGACCACTCCATACCACGATATGAAACATGACGTTTCCGAGCGATGTTTCTTGCCTATCCTGGAATGTTGGATTCTTTATTTGCATACCACTCCTCGTCCACTTCACAGTTATTATGTAACTACCAACGGCAGTTATAGCGAGATGGTATTTGACATAAACGACATTCTGTATTACGCAGTTAGCATTCCGCTGACTCTTTGGTGAGCCCATCGGATCTCTACAGTGGAGCCGCGATATCGATCATTTTAGGATCTGCCGTATCTTATCGCCCTCCACAGCGAAGTTGCCGGCGAAAGCAGCGGTGCTCAGGGAAGCTTTGGGCCCTAGAGGAGAGGCCGAGCGAGGGTCTGGCAAGGGAGTGGGCCGGAAGCACGACGACGAGCCCCAAGAAGAACAAGAGGATAGAATGGAGGTAGGGTGACGATGTATGCCGTCGAGGTGGAATATTGATGGTTAGGGAGGGGCCGAGACGAGTGGGCCCCTGAGGAGGGTGGCCCCTGAGGAGCAGGAGGACGCCATAGGCGTGGAGGCCGAGGCAGTTGCCGCGGCTGCTGCAGCATTAGTGAATGAAGCGACCCAGCAGAGTGGAGGGCCTATGTCGACTCGGCCGTCTCTTGTTATGCCCCCGCAGACGCTCATCGAATGCAATGAGGAAGTACTGGACACTGGAGTGCTGCAGTCTACAGTGGTGATCTCGGTCAGCATCCCAAGCGAGATGCCTGCAGCAGCTATGGCCAGCAGCATGTGGGAAAGCCACCGGGGTTCGAGTCATACAGAGTAGTCACTAAACCACCTCTTGGTATGAAGAGAGGACGGTGCCATTCTCAGCCTAACATCAGCAATGGTCGCAATAGACAGGGGGAGCCCGACGACAATCACCGTCATCAGCCTACCGCAAATGAACTCGAAATTCAGCGGAGTATCTTGGCCGCTGCAAAGTCGCGGTAGTCTGCTCGCCCTTTTCTGTGTGTTAGTCAGGAAATGTGGTCAGGTCTGTTCACGGCCTTCTTATGATAGTAGAAGCCCATCTGCATGAGCTCAACTCGGTTAATGTGTCGACCCTAATACACCGTCTAGCGAGTTTGACACAAAACCAAGAACAGAACCAGAGGGCCCTTGCCAAGGACTTGAGAGTGAAGCAAGTCCTTAGGCGAGCCATTGAAGTAACGAGAGATTACTCCATCATCGTCGGTCGTGGGTATCATCGCGGCT
>NW_003203486.1:0-1036 GCF_000006405.1 Perkinsus marinus ATCC 50983
ATGGTGGATGATTAGACGAAGGTGTGGTATGATGATTACTGTTGGTGAGGTCCCACATATACTCACAAAGTCGATGACATTGAAGGTCTGAGAGAACAGACTGCATCACTTCAGCGAAGCGGAGGATCTCCAAAGCCAAAGACCGCTCTTTCTCCTCTGTGATGACGACTTCTTCAGATGAGTAGTCGAGACCCGAACTGATGATTATCGGAGGAGATGTCGAAAATGAAAATGTTATGTGTTTTTACTGATAATCAAAGTTCGCCTTCCTGAGGATACTGCAAATTCTGGCGTAGGCGTAAAGTAGGAAGACCGCAGTGTTGCCCTTCGGGTCGAGCATCTTATCGAAATTGAATATGTAATTGGTAGTTCTGTTTTGGCGAAGGTCAAAGTATCGAACAGATGCAACACCTGAAAGATAATCTATTAGATACCACACCTCCATCACATCATCATCACCAATGATCTTCGATGCTCTATCGAATTCCTCTTCAGTGAGTCCAGTCGATCGTCCGGCCGCCTCCCCTTCCCCCGCGTTAAGTCTCGACTCCAATTCCTTCCTCGCCCTGTCCTCGGCCTCATCGAGAAGGTCAGTCAACTTCACAGTGGCGCCCTGAAGGGAATTCATAATAATCAATGACAATAACCGTCGAGATGACGACGACCCACCGATCGAGTTTTGAATTTTTTGCCATCATCACCACAGACGACACCAAAGCCGAGGTATTCGAGTTTAGTTTGAGGAGGATGATGCCAACCGGCCATCTTGGCGACTTCAAAGAGCTTCTTGAAATGAACTTCTTGTCCGAGGTCGGTAATATAAACAACTTCATCGGCGTGTAGTTGAGTTAATCGATACCACACCGCCGTCACATCAGTACTATCATACCCGTAACCACCATCACTCTTCACTACCATCATTGGCACCTGATAATTATAATAATAACAAATCGAATTATCAATTATAATATTCACATCATCAACGTCAGTGAAGATGCACTTGGCGCCGTTTGATTCGACCACAAGTCCCTCCTTT
>NW_003216164.1:0-1383 GCF_000006405.1 Perkinsus marinus ATCC 50983
AGTACACGAAATGCCGAGATCAATTTCGGTCGCAAAATATTTTTTTCAAGTACACCAACCAAGCATTCTGTCAGCATGCGTATCCTCAGTGAATCTACACCAACCATAATTTAATACAGCAGTGAGGTCCTCACAAGCGGACCATCGTAGCAACATGACTCGGGCAGAGTGTTTCAACCGATGGCGTACCATCCACTCAAGATAACGACTCTTTTCTCGCTGCCTACCGATCGACCCAATCGTGACCAACCATTGGTGTCTGCAAGGAAGTATCACTAACCGTATTATCATTGACCAATTCATGAGGGTTCTATAACACCATCAGGTGAGTCAATTCTGACCTAAAGCCAAACTTGAAGTGGCCTTGCGGCTACATAGTGGAATCAAAGTAGTGAATTCACCATGCAGTGAATTCTGCGAACACCATCCGGGTGAATGTTCGATTTTCCAACTGCTGAGTTGACAAGCCAGTCGAATGCCAGTTGGAGATAGTATTCTGAGTAACCTTGATAGCTGAGCGCCGCTTAATTCACTACATAAGCCACGACGATTGACAGGATCATCGAAGTTGTATGTTCATGAAAAGAAATAGTGAGGTTAACATACATGATATGCGCAAGTCTTGTTCGTCTGCAGTTGATTAGAATACCCGCAAGTCGTCTACAGCCGATACTCTTACGCCAAGCCTAAGGCCATCAAAACTCTTCAAACCATCACTACACAGCAGACGACTCACCAAGTTCCTCCACAACAGCATCACTCGCCACAATGAGGTTGTCTCCTCCGACTGAGCCACTGATCGCCACCTGCTACTTCTTGCCATAAAGTACCATCCTGATCAGCGGAGCGAAGCGATTCATATTATACAGTTTTGTCCATCCACTACTCTTAAAGGACTCCTTCGTCAAAGCCTTGTCGCTTATAAGCGACAACAGTGACATCATCAACAAACGCTGACGGGAACATATGAAATCCAGTCGATAATTTCGCAAACTGAACATACCACTCTGCAGGCGGAAGTGTACCTAGCATGGACCCATCTAGCATTGAGAAATAACGCTGTCCAGAGTTTGATAACAATGAGGGGTAATATGACGTTCCTAATGTGATGATATTTGCATTGGAAACTGATTGGAGAATGTGTTCCTAGCCATACGTGGGAAATTCGAAATGAGTTCTCCTCGGGTAACATCATAGGTTTCTAGATGATTTCTTGGTACCTAGCATGAAATAACCAATAGGAAGCTGCAATCTCGAATGGAGGTCCCGGGTTCGATCCGTGGTTAACGCTTTTAAATACGACTAAATTTACCAACGAACCCTTGCTACTGGTGTATCACTTTCCTGTATTAAACAGCAGCGTTGGAGTATGAATATATGTTT
>NW_003212194.1:0-2204 GCF_000006405.1 Perkinsus marinus ATCC 50983
TGCTGATAGAAGCGGGAGTGCCGGGAGTAGCGCTGCTACAAGGAGGGTATTTCCCTGGATTTCAATGCACCTTCTAGGATGTTATGCCCAGGTTTGCTGCAGTGGCTGAGCTCCGTGGTGATCAGCCTCTACCTTCCAACAAGGAACTCCTGATAGGCCAAGTCACCGAGACTATTAGCTCTCTACAGGAGACGGCTGGGGAGAGCTTGCGGCTTGCAACCGAAAGATTTCAAGGGACTCGTAAGGGCTCTGCTTGCAGCTCTGCTTGACCTTCCTTTTCAGGAGCGCAAACTGTTACGAAACTTGATGAAGTACGCTTACGTCTTGGGGATGTTACGTCGACGGCAGCGGCCAATGTGAGGACTCAATCGGACTCCCTGGCGGCTACTGCTAATGCTACCATCGGGAAATTGCGAGATATGACGAGTGACCCGACCAGCTGGTGGGGGCAAGCTTCTACTGGCTTCAAGTCTGTGGCGACTCGAGTCCAGCAAGTAGTCACCTCGCAGAGTCCAGATGGAACCTCCCAGTCTGTGGGGTCTGCTACTGAGGCCCCTCGGGAATATGCAGTGGAAGCCCCACCAAGTCTGAGCTTCGATCGAGCACCTCTCCCTCCAGCATTTGCACCGCCTCCTCATGGAAGTACAATTGATATTAATGAGACGGAACGTAAGTGATATTTATGTTAAATTATCGTGTTATCTGATGCTCTGAATTTGTGTTGGGATAAACCTCAGCATCTTCGTTCATAGTGGAGGGCTGCGGTGCTTTATCCAAAGGTGGGAAGTCATTTAAATTCATCCCTATGAGGCAAGAGTGTTGCAGCTGAAATTGTCCTTTCATGTTGCACGATCTGCTCACAGCCCTCCTGGGACTTGAAGGGGATTTCATCGTTAAGCAGCTAGTTAACAGCGATGGGAATATGGAGGTGGGTTGATAAGATCTATGTTGCTACTCGGTGCTTCTCTCGACGCTAGCTAGCTGGCAAAGGCAGTCATTGATTGGCGACTCGAACGATATCATCTCTTAGGGGAAAGATGACATTCGCCCATCATTCGTGTTGGCGCCGATAGCCCTGAGTAGATTGTCAGACTCGCAAGTCCTGTCAATCAAACCCTTGCTCCATATCGCCGGGTAAGACCTGGTCATAGCAATGGTTACGAGCTTCGCTGGGAAGGTTGATTATCAACTATTAGCTCTTAGGTTGTACAACAAAGTAGCGGATGCTGTTGAAGCTGTGCTCACCTCAGTGCCTGAGCCCCATCCAGCTCCTTATCATTACACTCTTGTGGCCATCATCGAGTCGGTTGTCCTTGAGCCCTATAGGGACAGGATCTGCGACATTGAGGGCTCTCTATTACAACATGATGGGCTTCTGCCAGTCACTTATCTGGTCGCTCAACTTCGCGATCAAACCATCCTTCTCACGTTCTTTTCTGACCTTCTTGACGAGGCACAGTCAGTACGGGGCTGCATCCTGCTTAATCTCCTCTGGTCGCGCTACCATGCCTTGCCTGAGTGTTCACCGATTCGCCGTCCTCTCGGGTTCTGTCTCGACGCACTTGGTGAACTCTTCTCATCAATGTTGTCCAAATGGGTCTCGTTCGGACAAGTCCCTATGATGCCTGATGTCTTCTTTATCACACCTATCAGCAAAGACTACTCGGTTGTGGAGACGGAGTCCGCTAGCTCTAGTGCAGTTGAGATTGATCAACAGCTTATCCCGAAGGGAATAATTAGTTCCTCTCTGGCCGAGAAGATACTTCTCTGTGGCTCTGCTGTTAGGGTCCTTGGTTTGTGCGATACCACAGACGACACGAACAAGAATGCTGAGAACTTGAGTCGGCTAAGGCAATTGAATGTACTTTTCGATGGAGATGATCCGAACTCTAAGATGACATCTCCTGGCTGCATACGTTACATAGAGCGAAGTGTCGAACGGGCTCGAGGATTTCTCAATGGGTGGCTACGCGGAACGGTGTCACCCACACTATTGGAGCATTTATCGGCTGTGAGGGGCCTCTATCTGTTGGGGGATGGAGGCTTCTGGCAAACCTTCTTGGAAGAGTGTGCCGAGCTCACCGTAACTCGTAAAGGAAATGTCACTGAGTGAGTTGGGCAGGTCGTCCACTATGCGATGTAGCGATATGCGTAGGTACGACCTGTCAGCCGGACCCTGGCAGCTAGCTCTGGCAGAGCACTAC
>NW_003213784.1:0-1500 GCF_000006405.1 Perkinsus marinus ATCC 50983
CCCCCAGAGTGCTTGAGAATTCCTGTTGGAAACCCTCAAGCACTCTTAGTTAGGCATCAGACGAGCTATCTTGGGTGTGACGGTGTTTATATTTTTTTCCTCTTTCTTTCTTCCTTTCAGTCTTCTTGGGTCTTTCCTTTCATCCCTTTGCTTCTTTTCTTCAGGTTCATCGAATATCGTGTATGAAGTGGCAGGTTTAAGACTAATTTTTCCATCATTGTGCGGTTTCTTTTAATATGTTGTGTTTTAAGCACTGACTGGGACTTGGTAGGGAACCAACGTGGCCCAGTCATGTGTCGCCCTGAAGTGGCAGGTCAAATATAGGCTGGGCTCGCTATCCCTACAGCACTGACCTATGGCGTAGGGTCCGAACCATTGGTACGTCAACGAATTGTTGATAACCATATCACATGGTCGACACCATGATTGAGTCACTCCCTCAGTGGCCGGATGGTGGGGTAAAGAACGACAAGCGGAAACTGTCGTGACTCTCGAGGTGGTCTCGAGTAGTAGCCCCGCCGGGATCATCCCGGCGGGATGATAGTCTCATCATGAGACCTGGGTTCTGTGCGTCTCTGTCTCGGGGTTAGACCAAGCTGATACCCAGAGTTGATCGGGCTAGAGTGGCTCTACGAGTTTAGGACGGCCGCCTCGCGTGGTTGACCACTCGTCGACTTGCCTCCGTGTCCGCTCAATCTCTCGTTGCCCTAGAGACAGTGACTGCGACAGTGTGTTCTCCACCGAGGCTCGGTGACCGAGCTGAGGAGTCCTCAGTGAGGACCTTAGCTTAGCGTGCCAGGCTAGGCAGAAACTCTGCCACAGAATTCAGCTAGACGAGTATTGGGTCATGCTACGATTTACGTGAGCTGGTCGCAGATTGTTTTTATATGTCTACCACGCCCAGCACGCCCGACCTCTTCCGCGAAGTTTTCCCCGACTGGGCCGAGAAAGCGTCGACTGTTTGTGTCGACATGGGTATTAGTACTGTGGGTGTGCTCGAGGCGGCCCTGGAGGACAAGGAGCTGACCGACGAACTATCGAGAAGGTGTGCAGATGGGGGACTCGACGGAGAGTCCGAAACAACCACTATGACGGAGGTAGCCGATGCGAAGTCTGCCAGCTCATCCACCAAAAGTCCCGGTACTGCCAGCGAAGTCGTCGATGCCAACAAAAACTACGGTGGTGGTGGTGGTGGTGTCGTCGTGGTCGAGATCTTCCCGAAGCTGAGGAAGGCACGGTTGCTTATCTGAGCCGGTTGCTCTGGTTAGCGAGGTCACGATCGTTCGAGGCAGTAGTCCCTTCTCTCCAAGTCGACTCTGCCCTCGGTACCTATTTAAGATCCAATCAGTCTCACGAGTTGATAGCTGTAGCCTTGGCTAAACCGGCGATGAGCCAATCTGGCATACCCAGGCCACCTTCGGGCAAGGATATACGTAGGCAAGGGAGCGCTATGCACTTCGGTGCTGACACTTGCCGTTTCACTCGCCAATCCTGTCCCTT
>NW_003200237.1:0-976 GCF_000006405.1 Perkinsus marinus ATCC 50983
AGGTTAAGGGTATTTATGTTTTGTACGGTGAGGTATATCCTTCCGATCGGAGTGAGTTGAAATTGGTGACCCGCCTTATCGTTGGTAAGCTCCCTATGAATCTTAGGAAGCATACTGTTGATAGAATTCGCAGTTGTCATCAAGCAATGTCAGGAGGGGTGTGGCATTTTGAAGATGATGTCCACCAGGATTGGGAATCTCTACTTCGTCTTTTCTCTACGTCTGGTCCGAGTGTCTCTGGGGCTATAAGGTCGGCATGTCGTTCGTTTGAGGACTCTGAGGTGTTGGGCAAGGACCCTACTGTTCACAGTCATCCTACTTCGTCCCCTGTTAAGGTTGCTCGTATCCAGGAGATTGAGAACATCGAGAAGTCCTGTGTCTCCGTCTTCTATGGTGCTGGTGCCGACTCTAAGAACCGTGAGAAGGTTAAAGCTCTGACGAAAGCCGATGTGGTCTATTGTGGTAAGAACCGTAGAGGGAAGCCGTATTGTATATTCGGGTTCCGTAAGGAGACCTCGATGCCTGATGGAGACTTTCTCAACGGCCAGTTTTTCGTTCGACCCTATCGTTGCCGTCAATCGTCTGGGGGTGAAGGGTTTCGACTCTCACGAGGATTGACTGATAAAAATTCTCAAGTAGAGAAGAGTCGGGATGTGGTTGCCCATGCGGTTACTGGTGGTGGTATTATTCCCCCTGAGATCGTGTTGAAGGCTCAGTTCTCTCCCGATTCTAGTCCTGGTGAGTGGTATCAAGTGGATGCTGTAGTGGATACTGGTGCTGGACTTTCGTATTGGCTTGGGAATGAAGTTCCGTGCGACCCCAGCGAGAAGGTTGATGTGTCTATTGTTGAATTGGCAGATGGTACTGTAGTCAACGTGGGGAAAGAGATTGTAGGAAGGATCTGTTTGCGTGGTGGTAAACTTGAAGTTCCAGTGTCCTTCAATATCTTTCCTTCCAGCACCCTCGGTACCATATC
>NW_003207055.1:0-1270 GCF_000006405.1 Perkinsus marinus ATCC 50983
CAGATCACAAGATACAGAATAGGTCCAGATCACAAGATACAGAATAGGTACAGATCACAAGATACAGAATAGTCCCAGATCACAAGAT
The DNA here is from genome assembly GCF_000006405.1 of Perkinsus marinus ATCC 50983. Taxonomy (NCBI): domain Eukaryota; phylum Perkinsozoa; order Perkinsida; family Perkinsidae; genus Perkinsus; species Perkinsus marinus. The sequence continues at coordinate 89 of NW_003207055.1, forward strand.
ACAGAATAGGTCCAGATCACAAGATACAGAATAGGTCCAGTTCACAAGATACAGAATAGGTCCAGTTCACAAGATACAGAATAGGTCCAGTTCACAAGATACAGAATAGGTCCAGATCAGAAGATACAGAATAGGTCCAGTTCACAAGATACAGAATAGGTCCAGATCAGAAGATACAGAATAGGTCCAGATCACAAGATACAGAATAGGTCCAGATCACAAGATACAGAATAGGTCCAGATCACAAGATACAGAATAGGTCCAGATCACAAGATACAGAATAGGTCCAGTTCACAAGATACAGAATAGGTCCAGTTCACGAGATACAGAATAGGTCCAGTTCACAAGATACAGAATAGGTCCAGATCAGAAGATACAGAATAGGTCCGCTACCCTACCACTGAGTCCACCTACCATCCTCCAGCGAGAGATCACAACCACATCGGTGCATGATTTGATCAATCTCCCTCGGCTCTTTAAAGTCAATGACTTTCTCTTCACGATCCTCTGCCGATTCCAAATACTCTGAAAAAATATGCACATGGAAATTTTCAGGAATTTTTATTGAAATTTTCGTCCATTTCTACCCGTACAATTCTGAGCTCAGCTGAGGAAAACAAGTATATATTTCAACACCGCTCTGGAGCCAACCGATTCCACACAAGAAACCTCACTTTTGAGCATCGCGATAACGCGATCGAAAATCTCAGCAGCCTCGCCGACAACCGGCATGTTCTTATCACCGTTCACATGTCCGTGAAAAGCGTCTTCGTCTCTCGCGAAAAGAGGCATACGAATAAGGCAGATCAGCAGCAGCTAAAGCCAGCGTAGGAATATATGTGTGCTCTCCTCAACTCAGGAGCCTACATATAGGGGTTTATATACGAATTCGGATAGAGGCGTATAGAAACCAATAAAAATTTCCCAAAATTTCCTCAGCATTATCACAGGTAGTTGACCATGTGCATATTTTTCCCTTACACTGAGCTGAAACAGGGTACTTGCAAAAAATTTCCGCTAATTTCACCGACTAGAAAAAAATTTCAAGAAATTTTTGGAAAAGATTCAGCTATCATAGATCGAATCGTATAGAGTGTGATGAACCAAATCGTTATGCAAAGTAGTAGTATTTTCAACTTAGCCTTGAATTTTCGGGAGTTTGTCGAAAGTCAACTTTGAGTA
>NW_003200092.1:0-1092 GCF_000006405.1 Perkinsus marinus ATCC 50983
TTATTGACTTTCTCGTGAAGCACGCGCAACGTTCCGAGCTCGAATTCAAGCGTACGTTTATCCTAGTAGAGTCTGATCTGGAAGTGAGAAGCTTGACAGTCTACCCGTTTTGAATCTTCGAGCTGGTCATAAAGAGCCGTTATTCCCTCATTAGGTTGTGCAGCAGGCGAATCACCTGAGCATCGCCTAAACGATTCATTTCCGTTCAAGCAACCTGGTAGTTCGGTTAAGAATCCTGAAACCGCCAGCACTTCACTGGGTAGACCCTCAAACGTTCTGAAGATCAAGAAGAGCTCCCCGCGCAAGAGCGTTTGATTCATCAGCAGCGTCGCGGTGTAGAGGACACACACCTCTTCTGGCGTGCTCGTTCGACTTCTTTCTGCAGACGCTCGACCTCGAGTCGTGACGACTTCAAGATTTCCTCGAGCTGAGTTAATTCCTCATCAAACTTCCCTACGGACTCCGTCATTTGATCGAGGTCTTACTTGACGTGTGCGCTCAGCATAACTCTTGATAGCTTCAAGCTCTCTCGATGCATGCGGCGCTGAATCCTACAAGTTCAATGAGAAGAACGACTATTCTTCCATAGAGTGCTGTACTCTTGTCTCTGGACCCGACTCCTTATTCCTCGAGTTCCGCTTCTCGCGCTCGAGTTTCTCTATGCCAGGAGCCTTGAGGTCAACTCTCCCTCGCAGTTTTGCCACTGTGCGGTTCAGTGCAGAGATTCGATTCTCACAGCTGAGCCAAGTCCCTAGAGAATCGACCCAACAGGAAGGCGCTTACTCCCAGAAGGAGCTCGGTAGCCCATGATCTGTTCTCCCTGGTGGCGTGCTACCTCGATAACCTTCCTAACATGAGTTGTCTTCTAACCATCTGAGCTCCATTCTTGTTTACCTCGCTCCACTGAGTCAGATTGGATTCTCTCAGGGAAGATATCGATTCTGCTGATCCTGATGCGCCGGGAATGGCGCTTCAATGCCAGCAGTGTGCACAACTTACCCGAGCTGTTTTCGTTGTTCCCTGTTACGGCGAATTCACTTGTGGGCATAAGCAGAGAAAACGCTGATTTCACTGGTCTGAAAATTGGGGTTA
>NW_003200665.1:0-903 GCF_000006405.1 Perkinsus marinus ATCC 50983
CCTCGATATTAGAAATAGTCTTCTCGGCACAGGTAGCCATTTGGTTGCATTAGGAGTCTCCAAAGCATACGGATACCATCATCACTAGAGTAACCAGCTAGGTACCATGCACCATAGTCAGTGAAACTGAAGGACTCGGTAGTTATTTGGCCCACCGGGAGGAGGTTAGGGAACGCCGTCCTATCAGCAACGCAGAAGTCACCCGAACACTGGCCAGATGAAGAGGATGTAGTAGTGCTAGTCACAGGACCACTAGTTGAGACAGTAGTAGTGCCAGTCGCAGGACCGTTAGTTGAAACCGTAGTAGTGCTAGTCACAGGACCACTAGTTGAGACAGTAGTAGTGCTAGTCACAGGACCACTAGTTGAGACAGTAGTAGTGCTAGTGACAGGACCACTAGTTGAGACAGTAGTAGTGCTAGTAACAGGACCACTAGTTGAGGCAGTAGTGGTGCTAGTCACAGGACCACTAGTTGAGACAGTAGCAGTGCTAGTCGCAGGACCGTTAGTTGAAACCGTAGTAGTGCTAGTCACAGGACCACTAGTTGAGGCCGTAGTAGCGCTAGTCACAGGACCACTAGTTGAAACCGTAGTAGTGCTAGTCACAGGACCACTAGTTGAGGCGGTAGTAGTGCTAGTAACAGGACCACTAGTTGAGACAGTAGCAGCGCTAGTCACAAGACCACTAGTTGAGACAGTAGTAGTGCTAGTCACAGGACCACTAGTTGAAACAGTAGTAGTGCTAGTCACAGGGCCACTAGTTGAGGCAGTAGTAGTGCTAGTCACAGGATCACTAGTTGAAACAGTAGTAGTGCTAGTCACAGAACCACTAGTTGAAGCAGTAGTAGTGCTAGTCACAGGACCACTAGTTGAGGCAACAGTAGTAGTGCTAGTCACAGGACCA
>NW_003200015.1:0-1862 GCF_000006405.1 Perkinsus marinus ATCC 50983
TTCCCAATCCCAGTTTCGAGTGATATGACGTAAGGCTTTTCATTTTCTCTCACCAGCATGATCTTATAGAACGCTGCCCATGCATCGCCAATGATGGTAGTACGCCCATCCAAACAATCGCAATACAGCAATAGGTAACCAAAGCGAAGGCCGATTCGATGATGCCGATGGTAGCCTCGAATTGATATCTCGCCACGACAAGCCTAGGCTTTCTAGCTCCCCCTGGGAGGAGAAATACTCGTGCTCGGGGCAAACTTGCTCGCTCATGGATCGCACCAGGACTCTCAGGAAATAAAAATTTGGCATCGACGTATGCCTTCACCAGCTCGCGGTAAGTCTCTTTTAGATCCTGTTAAAGCCGGGCATACATTCGGGATGCATACGCTCTCCGAGAGCGGCTCTCGGAGAAAAATCACCAGAACACTCGATCTTGGGAACGAGTATCTCACAAACATACTGTTGCTCTGGTAAATCTCGCTGTTAGCTTCTGCTCACAGGCCGTACTCTCGCTTGATGGGCACCAGAGGTACTCCGAACAATAGTCCAAGATTCAGACGTAAGTTCGGACATGATGCTTTCAGCAAAATCCCGCTCTCCGGGAGTAAACTTCGGAGTACATGCATAGCTAGCCACTGTGGGGCTTTCATGGCTGACATTCGAGTAGTTAGAGATAGTGCTCAGTGAGCACTATAGTGAGCACTGCTCACTATATCATTCCTGATGGATTCCACAGAGCTTCCCGGGAATCGGAGCTTCGTACACGCAATGTTCGAAGTTCCGTCCGACATAGGCTGCGAGGGAACAAACAATAACCATATCCCATTTTTGGAGGAGAGAGCGGCCTGCCAATATAGATAGACTCGGTGTCAAAACCGCCTCTCGACAAACCAATAGTCGGATATCGGTGTCCGTGGTTCTCACAACATTACCCGATACATCGGAGAGACTCAGATTGCATCGGATACCGTACTCAACCCTTACTCTGGCCCCATCTGCCAGACTAACAACTATAGGGTTATTAATCCTGTAAGGATCAACGTGGCATACAGATACAAACTCTGGGATTGAAGGTACAAGTAGATAAGAACCTCCAGCGGCTGTGTCTAAGACACAACTACCCGGGAGGGGAGGCATACTGTCTTCCGCACCATAGAACCGCAGGGAAACACCCACAACGATTTCTGGTGGAATAACATTACAGCAGCGACGAGAGTCAGGGGGTGAAGTAATTGAATTGAGATGCTCTTGATAAATACTGGGCTCCTCAAGTGGGCATCCGGGTGCAGCAGAACCCTGAGACTGCACGCCATCACGCGTCTCAATGGGAGTTTGGTAACCTCCCTTCCCGAGGATCCAAACGGAGGCTTATCTTGAAACTCCCACCACTTGAACATACTCTTGGGTAGACTGGCAATCTTTTCTTCGCCAAATCTCTTATGATTGTAGCCAACGATATAGTATATCCTGCCCGCTCGGCTCCTTCTCGGGAGAGTGCGACACCCTCGGCCAGTGACTCCATAAGCCACAGCAAAACTTTTCACCCATTCCCTTGCAGGGACTTGTTTAGCTGAATTAGGAGTAATGTTCCCAGAGTCATTCGCCGACTCAGAGGTAATAGCTTTCACCGCATCTCGACTCCCACTCACGTCCCTCTTGAGACAGTCAGCCTTTTCCAATAAACGGCATTCCGCCTTGATGAACTCGGTCATTGTATCATCATTCAGCCGCTTAAAGAGTGGAACTCCACTGCGACTTCCCAATCACCCTCTGGTGAGCCGCATAGTGCTCGATATCTACGGATGACACCCAAGACCACTTCTCGTGGTAGATGAGCTAGAATCTTTCGCACGAACTGTGCTTTT
>NW_003201503.1:0-1423 GCF_000006405.1 Perkinsus marinus ATCC 50983
TCAGCAACATCGACAAGTTGGTGTTTGTTCACGCTTTGACTAAGCTCGAAACGGTCTCTGAGTCCTATGTTGTCTGCAGTGGACTCAACCCGGATGGTGACTCATCTCATCATGCTGTGTCGAAGGATGCCTTTCGCGCAGTACTTTTGGGCTTGGATATATTGGACAACACCGCTCACATGAATGTCTCCGCGGATGCTGAGGAGTCGGTCTCGATCTCGACTGATAATGCGACGATGGCCTTGGTTATGAAGATCGGTATCCATACTGGTCCGGTCATATCTGGAGTGGTCGGATCGAGGAGGCCGCAGTTTTGTATATTCGGGGATACCATTAACACTGCATCGCGGATGAAGTCCACTGCGATCCCCAATCGTGTTCATCTATCGGCGAGCACACGTATGTGCTTGGAATCCTCCTCGAGTCTGGCGTTTGAGGAGCGCGAGGCTTTCATCAAAGGGAAAGGAATGATGACAACTTACGATGCTTCTCGAGTTGTCGGATCCCCACACCTCAAGGATGCTGGCGTGATGTCTCCGAGGATACGTAGGAGCAAGTCTTCGGCCATCTCTATACAAACTTCTACTGTGGAAGAAGTAGGGAGGATTGAGCCTTTCCAGAAGCACTTCCAGGCCAGTGCTAGTGCCTCATCAGCCAGTACGTTCGCAACCCGTGTTGATAAGCTCCTCGCATGTCTTAAGCGGTATGTTTCGTGGTGCCGAGGATCGGAGGGAAGCTCTAGTAACAATATGGATGACTCTCCCGCCGAGTCGTCCTCTGATGAGGATATGAATTGCAGCGATGGCTCGCCCCAATACGACGAATCCTACGACATCAACATGGCCATTGAAGCACTAAGATATCATAGCGATCGTCATGATGCTACTGTGAAGCAGGCCGTCAAGTATATCGATCTGAGCAGCGACAGGGCGAACTTCTTCACCTTGGAATTCCTCCAAGAGGCCTATGAGACCGAGTTTCGTAAAGATTGTCTCGCAACATTCGCAACCTCGAAATGGACTCGGCGAACCCTGCTTATTCTGTCGGTATCTTACCTTATCCAAACCATCGAGCTTCTGGTCGTACCACAGCAGCCGCAAGTCATATTTTCCCGCTTCCTCTTCGCCCGACTCACGGTATGGATCCTCCTGATGGTATTGTATGTGCTCTACTCGCTGAGGACTATCTTGTCTGCGCCAGCTCTGAGACTACTCACAGTCGGAGTGTACGCCATTGGGATTTTGGTAACTTCGTTACATACCTCTGATTTCGTTGACTGGCGGCAAGATGACTGTGAGGCTGATGATCAGTCATGCATGGACTCGAACATCGCCGATGGTTCTTCCGTTGCAGTGTAATACTAGGCTCTATTCTTTCGACGACTCCTCCCTGGCCAGTGTCCCCTTGTGCCAAAACTATCGCG
>NW_003215884.1:0-1118 GCF_000006405.1 Perkinsus marinus ATCC 50983
AATACAGTCATCAGCAAATGTCCGCACTCGTATCGCAGATTCGACTCGTCCGTTACGTTTTTGTCATTCATTTGAGGTTTTAGTGTCAGGGACTGCAATAACATGTAGGCGTCTTCTATTTCGAGTGCAATCCACAGTACCAGCAGGACTTTTCATATTTGGAAACCCATATATAGTCCGAGAAGTTTTTTGACTGGTCCGGCTCGGCTATCTACACCGTTGCGTTACAAGTTCGCAGCCTCATACAGTAGAGTCCCTTTGGGCACTATAGCTATATAGAGAGTGTTTAGTGAATGAGGGCCCACCCCCTGTAACTCGTAGAAGTATGCTACTTTTCAACTATAGCAAGAATCGAAATTGGAAATCTATACGATTTCTCATCACCACTCAGAGATCAATTGACTACATCGTCACAAATTGGAAACAAACTGCATCACAAATACTCCGAAACATGCTCATCAAAAACGGCAGTAATTCTTTATCGGTTTATAATAGGAATTATCCTTCCTGCTGCCGACGTACATCTTCTTATACGAATTAGCTCGCTTTCCGAAACCCACTGCGAGATGGAACTTGTGTGGTCTGGCATAAAAATATCTTCAACTGTTTTATACACTCCCTGACGTTCAAAAATTCAACAAAATCATACATTACATTTGTGGTGGTGAAAGTCGAATTTCCAAGATTCTAATTATGATTTCTCTCACATGCTTACCTCTTCTTAGTAAAATGAAGGTTCTTTTTTCTCGTCGCCCAATATCCATGTCGATGATACCTTAAATCCGCCACTTCTCAGGTGAACCCCCCTCCTCATCGACCTACCATTTCCACAACGAGGGTACCAGAGTGGTGCCCATCCTCGAGAACCTCATCCGTCTGGTTCCCCTCTGTCCGGGCTGCCACGTTGCGAATCCAGCACTGCTCTGTTGTTGGAAACTCACGACCTACGACTTTGTATAGACCATCAGAAGTGACGCCAGTATTGGAGTATACGTTCGCTTTGCTCAGCTAAGCTCAGGAGTTTCCTCACTAATGATAGTAGTTTACATTCGGGTGAAACTCCACACAAACCAACAAGAATTTCCCCAGACTTTTCATATATCTTACTGACGACAGCA
>NW_003199466.1:0-1206 GCF_000006405.1 Perkinsus marinus ATCC 50983
AGAGGTAGCACTAAGTAATTAGTAGTGCTAAATCCTCCTTTCACCCTGCAGTAGGATTCTGCGGGGAGGGGAAGTGATGGATTTTATTGTCTCACTCTACTAAGGTACCTCTAAGTTTTGGTATTGAAGTTCTGCTTGATGATATTCAAGATTTGTAACTTCTTAATTGTATTTGAGATCTCTGACATATTTGATTGTATTTAAGACCGGTATTGTAATTGACGTCAAGTTGTGGATCGTATTGTCCTAGTAGGGCTGTGCTATCAGGCCCTTGTCTCTTGGGTGTGCGTACACCCACGTTAGTGCACTTGGAATATTGGAGTGGATGATTTTCACTGAACGTTCTTTGTAATTTGTGAGTACTCAGTGTTAGCCTCCCATACCTGCCTATGGATGGCATGGTTGAGGCATGTTTCGAAGCTTTCGATAACCGTTTTAAGTCGAATCTTCGGGTTCGTGCGTACATGGCGCACGCACAGTTGACCGTTTTTGCTAAAATGTTTGGCAAGAATGAGGTATATTATTGGTGCTTTTCATAAGTTTGTCATTTAATCTGCTCTTTCGAGATAGATGTTTTATCTCTCGGTTGCAGGCTGTTATCTAAATGCCTGGTGTACTAGCCAGACTTCAGGAACTCCTCAATGTTCAGCCCGAAAGGCGTGGAGACAACCTACGGTGCTTCTTCGACACCTTTAACCAACAAGACCCACCTACCCCGGTTTCGGCCCGTAACTACGACCACGCCCGGTTACTGATATCAATGGTGTGGTACGTAAGCTTCATGACCGTAATGGGCAATTGTTTAATGTCGCTCCGAACAGCGATGCTAGACATTCCCCCAAGTGGTTTTCGGCCCGTTCTGGATGGTTTTTCTAAAACCGATGATGACGTGGATAGGACTGAAGACTCTGCTCGACAACATTGGTGGAGACGTTCCTGAGCCTGTATGACTTGTTCGGCCCGTATTGCTCCTGTAATTAGTTGCAGTTCGGCCCGTTGCCAGCCATTGCCGATGATAAAGCAGATATGATGATAGACTATATGATGATTAGCGTATCTTTTAATTTAAGTTCGTGCCGAGGTTTTGCGGGGAGGGGATGTTATGGGGACGATGTCCCAGAAGCGTCACTCGCCATGAAACCTTCGGCCCGTCTTGTGTGTTGTGACCATTGCTCCATTTGTGTAGTACGCTAAGCTGTGTAGCTA
>NW_003201437.1:0-1735 GCF_000006405.1 Perkinsus marinus ATCC 50983
TGGTTGTCCAGAGCAGTGAGGGTAGCCTCATCGAAGTCAACCTTGGGAGTGGAGTGAGAGAACCAAGGCATGATGGTCACACCAGCATGACCACCGATGACGGGGATAGTCACCTTGTTGACATCAGCCTTCAACTCCTTGGCAACGAAGGTCTCGGCCCTGACGGTATCCAAGAGGGAAACACCGAGGAGCTTCTTAGGGTTGAAGACACCGGCCTGCTTGTAGACCTCAGCACAAGCGGGAACGATAGAGTTCACGGGGTTGGTGACGATGCAAAGAGTAGCCTTAGGGGCATACTTGGCGCAGTTCTTGGCAAGACCAGCGGCGATACCGGCGTTGATCGAGAAGAGATCATCTCTGGTCATGCCAGGCTTACGAGGAACACCGGCAGTGATGATGACGATATCGCTGCCGGTGAGGCACGCCTCGATCTCCTCCTCACCAGCGTAACCCTTAACCTCAGCGGGAGTGTTGATGTGACTCAAATCCTCAGCAACACCAGCGCAAGGAGTTCGGGCCTGCTTGATATCGTAGAGAGCCAACTCAGAGATCTTCTGGTTGAGCTTCAAGAGAAGAGCGAGAGGCTGTCCGATACCACCGCAAGCACCGAGAAGAGCGACCTTGATAGACATGATGTTGTTGTTGATTGAATCCACAAAGTGGGATGATGGAGTGCTAACTTCAAGCAGGGCGCCAGCTTGCAGCTAATCTATAGCTCAGCGCAGGATGGGCTTCGGGACATCGGTTTCACGCAACTTCGACGGCGCATGATTCGAAGTAGGACTTGCTAGGACAAAATGATCTCAAGTACGAGATGGAACGGATCCGTAGGCACAATGCGAAGCATATGACTACTCTTCGAATCATAACTCTCGTGTCGGGAGTGCGAGATTTCCTCGTTACGACATAGACTCTAATGCCCCAACTAGCGCGAACTAAAAACTTTCCAAGGCTAAGCAAGAATGATACGAAAAACAGATCTCAAGGCGACGAGCAGTTTCATTAAGATCATTCACTGACCGGCATGAATCACCACGCTCGTAGTCATCGGCTACACACTCGAGGGAGACATCGAGATGTCATCGAGATGTCATCGACGGAGTTTCACAACGAGATCGATGTAGCTCCAATACAAGCCTCAGGAACCCAAGTCAGCGTAGCCAGATTTCGTAATGGAGAATGCAGAGGTCGAGTGACGGACCAAGGACGAGCTCAACGGGTCCTCGCAGGGATAGTCCAGTTGGTGGGGTGCTCGTCAAACGCCGAAGCTGCTGTAGTTGAGTCTATTTTTCCTCATTTGAGCTCACACCTTGAGCATAGAGCCCACTGTTTTACAAGCTCTGAGGCTACCCACCTCCTGCACTTGTCCCTCCTCTTTCGTCAGGCTGAACCGCAGCCAATCAGCCACTGCATCTTTAATGGCAGTGAATGGCATAGGTGCCCCGCCCAGAGATGTTGATTTCATGTGGCATAGCTTGGAATGGCATAGTTGCCTCGCCCAGAGATATTGACTATATATGGTATATCTTGGAATGGCATAGTTGCCCCGCCCGGAGATATTGACTATATATGGTATATCTTAAAATGGCATAGTTGCCCCGCCCGGAGATATTGACTATACATGGTATATCTTGGAATGGCATAGTCGCCTCGCCAAGAGTTGTTGATTGTATACGATATATCTCGGAATGGCATAGTTGCCCCGCTCGAGATGCTGACTGTATATGGTATATCT
>NW_003207700.1:0-963 GCF_000006405.1 Perkinsus marinus ATCC 50983
TCAGAGTTCAGATATTAGAGCTGTACTGCTGATTCTGCAGATGCTGCGACTTTGTGCCATAGAAATGCCAGTGATCCTTCTATTCAGGATTGCGGTTGAAGATCTTATGAACGTTGCCGAACGCCTACTTATCCTCAAGGCCTGCATTAATGCCAATCATCTTGTATAGCACTGGGTGAGTACTGAATGGTTGTAGGCAGCTGATATCGGCCATGCATGTCTACCATGGGATCAGCATTATGAATGTTCCTTCGACTAGCTGAGGAGTTCTTCAAACAGGGATAGGGTGGCAAGAATTATTTCCTTCCGATTATTTCCTCCATTCCCTTCGGAAAGACGAAGAAAATTTAGAAAATTCTTTCGAGCAGGAAAAATAGGAAAAATAGGAAAAATAGGAAAAATAGGAAAAATAAGGAAAAATAAAGGAAAAATTTCCGAAGCGACCATAAATGGGCACAAAAATCCCAAAAAATAAGAGTTCTCACACCAGGTGATGTCTAGGATATATGCCTGTGTTGCATGGTAAGTCAGTGTTCTCGTCTGCGTTTCTTGCTGATACGAGCGGTCGAACCTTTGGAAACGATCGAAACTGGAAGGCTTTGTTGGTTACTAGAAGACAATGCTGGCCGCCCCATGGACTGCCGTGACGAAAGCTTTCGACAACCCCCTCATTCGAGGGAAAGTGAAACGAAGAAATGCAACCATCAAAGGATTAATCAAGTAGTGCTCAACGACAGCTCTAATCACCGAGCGTTAGAAACTTTCCTATGGAAAGCGGCCGCCGGGTTGAGTGTCGTAACTTTTAGGGGTGAGTGTCGTAACTTTCTTGAGTGGCCCCTGACGGTGCCAGGACGCGGGTCTCCGGCCCGTTTTTAGTTTATTCCGGGTTTCTAGCCTCAGTTATGCCGAGATCCAGTCTCAACACGGAACTCTACGCTGATCGGTCCAAACGTGGGCAGTTTT
>NW_003208503.1:0-1283 GCF_000006405.1 Perkinsus marinus ATCC 50983
TATTTATTTAGATGAATAACTCGACCCCTGGTCCTCTCCCTTATCTAACCACAGCGCCCTACACCATTGAGGGGAGAGAACTTGAAGCTGGGACGGTATTGATAATGATGACTGGTGAAGCTATGAAGAGTAAAATCCATGGCGGAGAGGAATTCAGGTAGGGCCTACTGGTTCGAGATCAGTTGCAGGATTCTCCTTTCCAGGCCCGAAGGTTGGTTCGTTCCCGGTACCGGTGATATCGATCGTCAAAGAGCACGAAATCATTGGGCTTTCACTGGGAGTCCCCGTAGATGTCCAGGACAGTATCTCGCTATGAAGGAGTGTATAGTGATGGCTGCAACTATCCTGAGACATTTCGACGAGATCCATCTCAGCGACGGTTGCCATAATGTCGGTGAAAATTCTTTCATCAATCGTATACCTTCAAATTTACGCATAAACATGAAGTCGAGGCAACGCTGATGGTTAATAGTGAAGCCGGCTCTTGAGAACTATCCCTCTTCTCTTTCTTGATTCCAACGCCTCGCAGGTGTTAGAGGAATGTTGAGGACAACTCTTTAGTCCTCTCGTTTCAACTCTTTATTTCTCGAAGCTTGACAACTCTGCTAGAGTTGTCGCTTATTCAGACGAGGATTCGTGATTGATCCTGTCTACTTTTCTCTTTCGTATACTCATTATCAGACTTATTGAGACATAGTCAAGAACTTATGAGATTACAAGATATGTCTGTGACGCGTCCGATATTCGGTTCTGATCTGTGACGTTAATCGGGAAGTCCGTATTTTTGCAGCTCGGTACATTTCGAGTATCTTACGTACTTCAGGGGTTCTTATTTGGATCTTAATCTCCGGTCTATTCCGTCACTATTACTCCGATATGGATACGAGTCCTAGTAGAGAAAGCGATGTTGTGTTGCACGCGAGTCCGTCGTCGATAGCTTCCAATGAAGAGTCTACAGGGGAGGAAACCGTGTCGCTACACTCCTGCTACCTTTGTTGTTTGTGCGTTTGCGTCTGCGTGCCAACTTGCACGTGTACACAGCTGTGGTATCTGTTGATAAGTATTCATAGTTGACTTGATATCTTGCTCTCTTGCTCGTCTTTGTATAATCTATAGCTGACACCTTAACAGACTTTATAGCTGTACAACAGTTATTTGAGCTGTATATACCCTATCGTCAGCAGCTCATCTGAATCTTGTGTTCCCCTAGTCCTTCAAGAGAACATCTGCATTGCAACATATCAGACTCATTGTAGCACGATCCACATTGTAGAGATCGGCAC
>NW_003207608.1:0-2241 GCF_000006405.1 Perkinsus marinus ATCC 50983
CCCCACGCAACCAGCAACTACACAAGCTCCTACCACTACGGTGCAGCCCACCCCAGCAATCCCTGAGAGCCATCCTATGGGCGCTTTCGGTTGCAGGGGATCAAACCGGTACGGTGGTCGTTTAGATTTCGACGAAGATAAGCAGGTGCTACGCATCAGTGCCACGGTCGGGTCCTGTGGTGTTTCGGCCTCTGACGTCCCCTATACCATAACTCCCATCCCCGGTTCTAACTACGAGTATTGGGTCAAGCCTGACTATAGCTCTACTGATTTTAAAGTACGCCTCGCTGCTTGCCAAGATCCTTCTATTAATGCCGACTTCTTCGACAGTCTACACGTCGAATCCAACAAGGGTGTTCTCATGAGCGACATCACTATCAGTGGCGGTGTAAGGGGGTCTTCGTGGAACTGCTGGTTAGCCATTGGTCCCACTCGTCCCGTGCCAGGCCCAACTACGAGGTCTCCGCCGGTCCGAACTACCACTACGTATGCGCCACCGATGAGCCACCCCGTGGGAAGCTTTTATACTTCCATGAGTGATGGGTCGGGCGGATCTCTGATATTCCATCAACAGCAGCAAACTCTTTCCATTTCTATCCGGCTGGATATCTGCGTCGCGACTGCCTATAACGTTCCGTATCACGTTACTCCGATCCCTGGCTCTAATGGCCAACTCTGGATCGTCCCCGACTACAGCTCCACGAACTTCGCGACAAAGCTTGACAGCTGTAATGACGCGGTTGTGAGAAGTGCCCAATTCCGACGTCTCCGTGCATCTTCGGAAGGCGGCTCGATGAATGGGGTGACGGCTTCTATGGTTGGTGGTGAAGACTGGGTTTTTGGTCTTGCTGGTGGTCCCCCTCAACCCCCGGCCTACCCGACTCGATCTCCTGCTACTCCAGCACATGAGGCCCACCCCGTGGGGACCTACGAGAGTAGCGAACGTTCAGACTCTGTTAGCACTATCGAGTTCTACGAGAACCTGTTTCTGATGAGTTTGACTATCAAGCTCGGTAGCTGCACTGCCTCTGTTCGGAACGTTCCCTATCACATTGGCCCTCTTCGCAATCATGAGGGACACGATCTCGACGATGAGCTCTTCGTGGTACCCGACTTCAGCGGAACAGATTTCACGACACAGGTGGACAACTGTCGCGACTCTGATATCAACGGCGGCGCATTTGCACATCTGTTCGTTTCCTCGGAGCAAGGCGTTCCCATGAGCGAGATTTCCACCTACGGGACAACCGATTGGAAGTTCCAGCTCCGTGGTATTCCCACTCGGCCGCCGCCGACAACACCTACAACTCCCCTTCCTACTACCCCAACTCCTACAGTCCCGACTAAGCCTCATCCATCGGGCCTATATAAAGATGACAGTAGAGAAGGCTCAAGCGTTTTGGTATTCCTTCAAAAACCCGGAAACTTCACCATGGATATCACACTTGGTGGTTGCCGTCTATATTACGAAGATGTTCCGTACGAGATGGTTGAGGAGAATGGTGCCTCTTGGGTGAAGCCTGATTATAGCTCCACTACTCTGGCTTATGCTCTGAGTAACTGCAGGTTCGACGCCAACTCGAGATACACTCTTAATGATCTGGAGAATATCGAATTCCACGATGCGCAAGATCCGAACGACCAGACGTTAGTAGTTTACAGAATGCTAGAGACCTATGGGAAGACACTGAGGACGGTCTTCAGGAACCAGTAGGCAGAAAGGGATTCTCTATGTTTGACGATCTCAATGAATATGTAATTCCAACAAGACCAAGTTACTGTCAACTTTTGAATATTTGGGTCCTTTTAGTGGGAGGTTTAGCATCAACGTTGCCGGATTGGGGATGTTGAGTCAGCCTTACCTCCCGCATTCAAACTTTAACCAATAATTTTACTTTGCATCACGATTGTGTTGCGTATATAACAGTGATAAATGACAGGGGAAGCTTCAACGTCTCGTATAACAGCCTTCATCTGTATAACAGTGCGGTTGTTTGGTCGCCTTGTATAACAGCCTATACGGCAGCTCGGCGATCTCGCTACTTTGAGATTCTTTCTATGGCTTTGATTTGTTTTTCTCTTAGATTTGTTACAATGTGCATGATTGTAATCGGAGTAGTAGTTACTTGTCGACGACAAGTTGTCGTATGCATCGGAGGCGAGTGTATGCTTCATTGGTGGGTCACTCAATGTTATTCCTACATTCAATGATGACGCCAATGTGGTGTTGATACTATCAAC
>NW_003214389.1:0-2387 GCF_000006405.1 Perkinsus marinus ATCC 50983
AACACTATACAAATACGACAACTCTCTCAAGCTCGACTTTGTATCAGTCGTATCTGCTTTGGGACTAACCACTCAGACCACCACCCCTTCCCCCAACCTACGAGATCCTCCCGGTCCAGTTTAAGACAGCCCGGCAAGGCTGGATCTCGAACAAAGCCAAGAGATGCCCAGAAAGTCGATGACCCTTGCAACGGGTACGCAAGTAATTTCTCTAGAGGTAGTTGCTCTGGCTTGGACAGAAGCCCAGGACCATCTACACTAGTACTGCGACGCCGTGGTCGTCGTCGAGGCACCGACAGTGCCGGAGAGCCCACCAAGAACACTACGAGATGAAGGACCTGGTGAGAAAGAGTGCACAGCGCTCGGAGTAGGCGGCGGGGGGCTTGCCATGTCCGATGCGAGGCCCTGCCGTCTTC
Organism: Perkinsus marinus ATCC 50983; assembly: GCF_000006405.1. Lineage (NCBI taxonomy): Eukaryota > Perkinsozoa > Perkinsida > Perkinsidae > Perkinsus > Perkinsus marinus. The sequence continues at coordinate 417 of NW_003214389.1, forward strand.
GTCGAGGCGACACCCACGTGTCTCTAATTATAGCCTCCCTTGAGGAATTCAGAGAGAACCTATAAATAATTACAGGAATAATGCCGCCACCGAGGATCGAACCTGCGCATGTTACTTACCACAGAAAACCAGCTATAGTCTTCGTCCGAGCACTCTGTTCGAACGTTACGACAACTCGTTGGTCTTCTGCAGCCTCTCGGCGCGACGTAGAAAGCATCGAGCGCCCTATCATCGGCAGCCTCCCTCACACAGCTCGATGAAGGCATACCCACATTTCTTGTTTCCACACTTATCGCCTCCCAAAATGAACAAATTTTCTATTTGCTTGGCATCAGTCTCAAAGTCGAGGAGCTGCAGACGTACGCCTCGTAGGCGGCGTGAGTGAACTCCCATAGTCCACCAGAAGGAGAAATATGCCACACAAAATACAGGGGAAAACTCAACTGAACGATGGGAATCCAACACAGACAAAGAGGGGTTTACAAAACACAAGTAGATACCGAAACCTCATTATTAGCATTATTGTGGTCTCACCAAGGGTCTCAGACCACAGGCCACACAATAGTCGTCACAATGCTGAAGAAAAAGGAATACATCGTCATCGTACTCTTCTCCACCGTCACGCGCCACGAAATTCCCTTAGTGGGCAGCACGGGCTTCGAACTCGTTGATGGTGAGGAACTCCTCCATAGCGTTTTTGAGGTTCTCCTCGGTCGTGTCCGAAATGAGGTGCTCAGCCCTGATCGCCTTCAAAATGTCCGGATGGTTCTGCGACACGTGCTCCAACCACATAGTCTCAAACCTAACAACGACGACGATGACGACAAAATTACCGCTGTGCTACGAAATTCCAAACCCTTACCTCGGGATTTCCTTCTGAGCAATCTTATCGAGGTATCCGCGAACACCAGCGTAGATGGTCACGACTTCAACTTCGGTAGCCATCGGACTGTACTGCTTTTGCTTCAGGAGCTCAGTAAGAATACCACCTCTGAATAAACATACACAGTCACCAAATTGATACCATCTCTCGTCCAACTCACCTCAACAGCTGTTGTTGCGTAGCTTGGTCCAAATCAGAACCGAACTGGGCGAAGGCCGCCACCTCACGATACTGTGCCAATTCCAACTTCAACGTACCAGCCACCTACACAGCGCCAAAACCAAGTCGTTATTATCATCAAAGTCAGCATCTTTACCTGTTTCATCGCTTTAGTCTGGGCAGCCGAGCCAACTCGAGACACCGACAAACCGACGTTGACGGCAGGACGGATACCCCTGAAGTGATAACAATAATGATACTCCGGTCGATGTGATTTTCGCTACTTGTAGAAAAGCTCAGATTCCAAGAAGATCTGCCCGTCAGTGATGGAGATGACATTAGTCGGGATGAACGCAGACACATCACCAGCCTGAGTCTCGATGATGGGAAGGGCCGTCAGGCTGCCTCCCTTCTTCGTGCGGGCGTTCATCTTAGCAGCGCGCTCCAGGAGACGTGAGTGAAGGTAGAAAACATCACCTGCAGAATCGATCAAGTGACAGACCATGAGCTCGCCAGGGCTTACCAGGGTAGGCCTCTCGTCCCGGAGGTCTTCTCAACAACAAAGACATCTGCCTATAGGCAACTGCTTGCTTCGAAAGATCATCATAAACGATCACGGAATGCATTCCGTTATCACGGAAGTACTCTCCCATAGCGCAGCCTGAAAAAACACCAAATCAAACGCTCTCTCTGCGATGAGGATATCCTCACCAGAGTAGGGCGCCAGATACTGCAAAGGCGCGGGGTCAGAGGCGGTAGCAGCGACGACCGTCGAGTAGGACATACAACTGACAGGGATGCATACTTGAAGGAGTTGACCATCGCCACTCACCCGAATTTCCTCAGGATTTCGACGATTTGCGCCACAGTCGAGCGCTTCTGCCCGATAGCGACATACACGCAGTACCTAACAGGAGTCTCCAAAGCGA
>NW_003203764.1:0-2696 GCF_000006405.1 Perkinsus marinus ATCC 50983
CCGTCCCCTTCCCTCTCCTCACACCCTCCCTCCTCAACTCCGCCCCTCTGTCAACTGGTGACAAATGCACCGCATTCCTCACCATAGCTTGCCCTCGTTTATACTCATCATCAACATACAAGTCATCTCGACGTTCCCGCGCCGCCTCAACAGCAACGGCTTCCGCTCGACGCTCTTCTTCACGTAGTAGCAATTCCCGCCGTTTCCGATCCTCTTTTTCCCTCTCCTCGCGTACCCTGTCCAGATTCTCAGCCGTAGTGCGACCGAGGTCATCAACTTTAGACAACAAAATTCTCAGCAAATTCTTCACATCACGTATCTCCTCCAGCGACCGTTCCAACTGCGCGTCAATATCAAACAATTCCACAGGAGACTCAGCCTCATAGTTCGCGGCCTCGCTCACTCTCCTCACAGGATAGGTCTCGGGTTCGATCCCCACACCTTCCATTTTTCTCAACCTGTCACTACGACTATACGGAACCTCAACATACCGAGACCCTCCCCCTCCTCCCCCACTGTCGCCCCTCATAACATAGCCACCGCCATTACGGCTCATTAAGAAAACAGCAGCCCGTCGAACACACTGTGAAGAACTGAAAACCACCAAACGGTCATGAACCAGTTCATAACTAAACTAAACACATGTCGTCTCCTCTGAAACTGTCGGGAGATCCTCATTGCAACTGTTGCATCGTAACATCAATGAACTTCACCGCTTGGGCGCACAGCCACGTGTCAGCCACCGAGTTGGTGATCTCCAATGAAGCACCTGATGCTCGATACATCCTACAAGATTATCCTCCTATCACCACACGATGAGCCGATGGAGTGGTATGCAACCATAAATCATAACATTAAATTGCAACGCCTCGTCGAACAACAGCAACATCCTCTACACATACCTCCTCCGCGACAAAACTCCCAACAAACGACTCATCCTGTATCGCGTCGCCCTTGGGCGCTTTATATATTACCAACATGATACTACGACTTAATCGTAGTAGTATGCCAACACCAACCCCCCGAAATTTGTACCCCAAAACTACCCCTAAACCCTCCAACCCGACACCCTAAACCCACCAGTATCCGTAAAACCGCATTGCTCCAGAATTTCTATCGCCTCCTTAAACGAAGACACTCTCTCCACAAATGCCTTATTCGATTTGCTGAAGACAAAAAATAATATATTTGCTTCCACCAGTTGCTGATCTCAGCAATTCCCAAAATTCACAAAAAGTTTACAAAAACCAGCGAAAATTTCTCTAAATTTTCTCGCAGTTTCCGTACTTTATACAAAAATATTTTAACAGTGGATGACGTTCTTATCAATTATAAAGCACGTTATTAACGTACTCTATTCAACCAACACGTGCGATTGCCCACATACATATTTTCCCACACCTTATCTCACGCCCTCCAGCAGAAAGACCACGACACGATACAAAACATACACCGTCGAGATCGATAGCAACACTATGGAAACAATTTTCGCTCGCCCTGAAAATCAGCCACCTCTGCCTTACTTGATTTTGTGGTATTTTTTCTCAGTCGGATGGTCGTGGGCATTCTGTAAATACACTCGTAGGGTCTTCAAACACGTCTAAGACCAAATAACTATGTTCATCATCACGACGATGCTAATTGCAACAGAGCGAACGAAGCGAGCCGAGCATATACATACTAATACATGCCGAGATTATAAAAAAGCCCATGCCGAGAATCGAACCCGCGACCATCACAAACAATCAGATATCCTTTCTTTCGTCTCGACGGCCTACTACCAAATTCAGCAACCCATTACTACAGGAATCATCAGAACTGAAAACCCCTGCCCCATAGCAGCTCTCAAGCGCATCTCACGTCAAACAACTCCCTAATATAGTGTGAAGCAAACCGTTATGCAAAGTAATATTTTCAACGTCTTCAAATTCTTAGAGTTCGAAAGTCAACTTTGATAACGATGTGAATCAATTGACACCCACGTTTTGCAACTAATACGTAGTCTACAACCGTACTCTTTATTTTGTAGAAAATCTAGATATGCATAACTGTTCAATTTCCATTAATTTTGTGGCGCAGTGACGCACCCCAACTCACCATCAATCCTTTCAAGTTATTCTCCTTATTTTCCTTTTTGAGGTTCCTCAAGTGGTAAGCTATCGCCTCCTTCGGCTTCATCTGACTCACATCCGTAGTCTTTTCAAAATAGTCCGCCTAAATCAAAGCGAGAAAAATATCCAAAAACAGCAAAAAATATCAAGAAATCGGGGGAAAAATCGTAAAAAAACAAGAAATCGGCAAAAATACCAACAAATCGACACAAAGAGAAATAATTTGGAGAAAAAAAACGAACCACCAAAGGAGAATAATATTCTCAAAATACAAATTTTCTCGATAAAGGATCTCGTAATTTTCCGAATCGCTTGTCCATAAGTAGAGCTCAGACGAGATTCAACGCATCACAAACTTCACCTCGTGTCACTCAGCATTTTCATACGATCATAAAACCTTACCACTCCTCGAATTTCCCTACTAATTTTCTTTCTCTGCGACCTGGTGGCCGCAGGTTCGAATCCCAGTATAGTCATTTTACAATCAATTATGACTCGGGGTGTTCAATACACCTCTCCTGAGCTTCAAAGGCGCCCCTAGGATGATTGGATTTTACATGTAAAACTCCATCTCGGGATCGCTTT
>NW_003203764.1:2796-4458 GCF_000006405.1 Perkinsus marinus ATCC 50983
TATAATTTTGGATAATTCTTTAAAGCTCCTCAGCGAAGAGTAAAAAAGAACATCTTTTCGGAAAAAATTATATTAAAAATATTGTATTGATTCCGAATCAATACAATATTTTATTACTTATACAATTATTCTACAAACATAACGCTGTAGTAACTCCGTAATTCTAACTAAACCACGGTATAAAAATCAACTACTACTAACGCGACCGGTCAGCTTCCCCTCCCAGGACTACGAGCCTCTTGTTCCTGTATTGCCATCTTCTTCTCAATCAACAGCTCCCGCTTCTCCAACGTTTCGATCGCTTCCTTGTTCTTCATAATTGCATCGGGCAAATTCTGAAAAAAAACGAAAAATCAAAAAATCTCCGTTTTTTCCACAAAAGATTATACTAAAATCCCTATATATATTTCAATACGAAGAAGCAGACCAAATCGCCTCGTCAATTCCTCACCCTCGGCGGCTGTTAGCACAAGTGACGAAGTAATACTATATTATAAAACTGTTAGAAATTACTAGTTAATATTTAGTACTACTATGATCATCATTATAAAACATTTTACTGTGAAAATGAGCTATAAATCATTTGGTAGAGTAAACTCATACTTTTCAAACTCTCACCCAGTGAGAGAGTCAACTTTTACATTCATGAAAAATTGACAATAGATATTTATAATTCTAGCAAAGTGTGGTACACGCTGTCACGATAATATTTATAATGAACACATACTTACAGACTTGACTTTGTAAATGCAGTACAACACGATATGTTTACTCACGTGCTCCCTATCTGCCACTTTTCAAACACGACTACTTTAATAGTACTACTCTATGTCGATATTGCATAACTCATTCATATTATTCTTGAACGATCTTATATACTACAATCATAACTAATTTCGAAACTATCATAAAACTGTCGATATAAAGTTATTAAATCACCATATAGTGTTCGTTGATCGATTCGGGCCACATGTCCTTCTCCATCACAAAAAAATTGATCTACACTTATCATTACTAAGAGAATATTTATCAGTTTCTCTTCCTTCGTTTACTTATATGCTCAGATTCAGCGGGTAATCTTAGGCCTCTTATAACGATACATCGCCATAGTGCAAACCGACAAGCGTATTGTGATATAACCCCGCGACAAGCAAAATTAATATGAACATCTCCACAGTAGCAACCTCTTAGTTATTTCCACCGTACAACTTTACAGATGAAAATTTTCAATTTTGGATTTCATAACTACTTCGAATAAACCCGCAAAAAGCGACAATATAAGAAGTTTCATAGCAGACAGAGAGTGTCCTCACCTGTTGTGGAGGAGGAGCCGACTTCTTCTGCTCTTTCTTCTTACCAAAGAACAGACGCATTGTGAATGAAACTTTACAAAAATGGAAAACGACTGCAAAATTCAACTTTTCCAAACAACACAACTTCGTACCTCTAGCCTAAACCAATACTCATGTAAGCCGGCATGAGAAGATCAGTTCACACGAGCTAAGAGTACAATGACGTAAATACTCGAATAAAACCAACCAGAATGCCGCTCTAAGTAGTGCAACAGTATAGCCCAGCAAATGCGAAGTCGAGCAAATTTCAAAACCACTTGAAAAAACATTATTCCCGATATCTGTGAGTGTGCTTTGACGAGATCGAGGG
>NW_003211229.1:0-1088 GCF_000006405.1 Perkinsus marinus ATCC 50983
AATACAATTACCGATACTCTACAAGTGATACTTGATTCCGGAATTGCAACCCGATTAGTGTATATGATATAGTTGAGACACTGCTGAGGGTCTATGACTCGGCTTCAGATCACCAAACACAATTACCGATACTCTACAAGCTATACTCGATTCCGGAATTGCAACCCGATTAGTGTATACGATATAGTTGAGACACTGCTGAGGGTCTATGGCTCGGGTCCAGATCACCAAACACAATTACCGATACTCTACAAGTGATACTTGATTCCGGAATTCCAACCCAATTAGTGTATACGATATAGTTGAGACACTGCTGAGGGTCTATGTCTCGGGTCCAGATCACCAAACACAATTACCGATACTCTAGCAGTGATGCTTGATTCCGGAATTGCAACCCGATGAGTGTATATGACATAGTTGAGACACTGCTAGGGGTCTATGGCTCGGCTCCAGATCACCAAACACAATTACCGATACTCTAGCAGTGATGCTTGATTCCGGAATTGCAACCCGATTAGTGTATATGATATAGTTGAGACACTGCTGAGGGTCTATGACTCGGCTTCAGACTATCAAATACAATTACCGATACTCTACAAGTGATACTTGAATCGGGAATTGCAACCCAATTAGTGTATATGATATAGTTGAGACACTGCTGAGGGTCTATGACTCGGCTCCAGATCACCAAACACATTTACCGATATTCTACAAGTGATACGTGATTCCGGAATTGCAACCCAATTAGTGTATACGATATAGTTGAGACACTGCTGAGGGTCTATGACTCGGCTCCAGATCACCAAACACAATTACCGATATTCTACAAGTGATACTTGATTCCGGAATTGCAGCCCGATTAGTGTATATGATATAGTTGAGACACTGCTGAGGGTCTATGACTCGGCTTCAGACTATCAAATACAATTACCGATACTCTACAAGTGATACTTGAATCCGGAATTGCAACCCAATTAGTGTATATGATATAGTTGAGACACTGCTGAGGGTCTATGACTCGGCTCCAGATCACCAAACACATTTACCGATATTCTACAACTGATACGTGATTCCGGAATTGCAACCCA
>NW_003205558.1:0-769 GCF_000006405.1 Perkinsus marinus ATCC 50983
CAAAACCCCATGAAAATCAATGATATTTTGCAATATCATGAATCCTTCGAATAAACCGGAATACTCGACGCTGACCGATTTGGCAGCTATCGAATACCCAAAATATATCGAAATGTCAGTCATCCTGATCGCCGCCGGCAGATCAGGAGTGATGTCCAAAAACTCCCAATTTGGGAACTCGGACATCACAACAGTCCTTTCGCAAGAATCAGCCACCCACAATTATATAAAAAATGCAATAATCCGGAAAAACTTCGAAAAAGAAACCGTCAATGGTGATTGGTGACGCGGTGATACCAAAAATACAAATAGCACACGATATACCTCTTTTTTGAAAAATTCACCGCGTCACCCATCACCACCCCAAATCTGCGCAACGAAAAAGGTCAATTTTAAGTAAAATTCACTTAAATTTCACTTAAATTCACTTAAATGGAATGCGCACATTTAGACCATTTTGGTGACATTTCCAAATGACCTACCACATATGGTCCACTGTAACACCCCATCCTCAGAAGCATACCCATATGGTTGAAATCGAGCCACATGGCCTACATCAACTTTTATACCCACCTGCAAGTCAATTTCGCCCATGTGCGAAATTGATGTGCAGCTTTCGCGAGCATCTTTGACCAAACGTGCACATCGATTTCGCGCATCCCCCTCCACCCCTTGGACAATGTTATAAACTATGTTCACTCGTCTCTCTATTGAACTACTGGGCTGTGATGTGGGCTAGCATTGGGTGCTTCACAATACACGTGAAAAG
>NW_003209719.1:0-3152 GCF_000006405.1 Perkinsus marinus ATCC 50983
CTAATCTTGCATTTCCTCAACGTACGTGCTACTGCTGCTGACGAGTTCAAAGCGAGTGCAACTCCTTCAACTTTCTCCCCAAGTGCCGCTGCCTCGCGCTTATCGGCCAACATCGCCTGAGGAAAATTGTGATCAATTTCCTTTTTTTGGTTTTTTCACAGCAAAAATTTGGAAAAAATCAAACCCATTCAATAAATTCGGCGAATCAAAACCACAATGAAATATATTGGCAGCGGAATTTTTCGCACGTGTAAAAACGTACATTATGGGAGTTAGCCTGGTCTTCTATCCAGCTTTGTTCCTCCCTCTTTTTGCTGAGATGTTCCTCGTACGCTGTCTGGAACGCCGCATTGTCCTCCGAACCGTATCTTAGGTCGATGATAAAAAGATACAAATCAGGCCCGAGATGCGAATAAAAAAATTCGGTAAATAAATGTGGGAATTAACGAAAAATTGCGGAGCGAGCGGAGCAAATACCGCAACAACAGGCACTTTCGCGTTGTGCATGCGTGCAGAATCATTTCGACTCAGCTACCAAGCGTCCGAGGGCACCAGATGGATCAGACGAGTTCTCTCTGCTCCGAGGTTAGCAGAAAAATCGAAAAACTCGAGTACGCCCTCAGCTTCAAGAAATATGTGAGGAAAATTTTTTTGACGGAAAAATGCCCGACCCGAGGATCGAACCTGAGACCTTATTCCAGAGTAGAGTTTGGTGCGATATTCGAGACCTATGGCTACCAAATGACCAAGCAATCATTATCTCTCCGCTTTCGAACCATAAGATGCGAATTAAGCGAGCTCCGCCTTTCCTCATGAAGCCCTAGTAAACCTTACATTGACGAGCACAATCTGATATCCCATACCCAGCAAAGTACTTTCCCCATACTACCTCGCATGGAACTGATCCAAGCGCACGCCAAGGTCAACCACAACTCCTTTCCCACTCGCTAAGGACATGTCCACCAACTCCTTGGTGGTGGCGTCGATACTGCGGAAAACATCCGTATCCTACCAAGAGCAACCTAAGATACCTTCGCCCGGTTAAATCGACTATCTCCTGTCCAGTGCAAAAGTGACTGCCAACTCCCGAGGACGCCGATGACGACGATGATGAACCATCAATTTCGCCAGGCAGGGCTCTTCTAACCTCACCTAGTTCTTCAAAAATTACCGCGCGCCACGAAATTCAACTCACTACCCTCCCTCCGTCGGGGAGCTCCAGGTGTGTAATTCATAGCCACATTGCGAGCGTTAATCCCAGGAGTGATCGGGGTCAACCTAGCGAGCTCTTGCCGAAGCGCTATGATCTGAAGACCACATCAATTTCAGTATCGATATACATAGATTGGCGATTATTTTAATACCCCAAAGAATTACTCTATCCATACTTTGGCATAGAATAATAGATATATCTTTCACATATGATTATGTTGGAGTTTCACAACCCGTTTTACGTGAAGTGGCGTAATACTCTGTGAAAAACGCGATATTCACGGTGATATGCAGTAGTCGTGGAAAATATTTTTCACTAATGTTTTTCATATCACTAGGGTGAAACTCCATCATATCGACTGTTTATATTATATTTCGTTGGAGTTTCACACTAGTGATATGAAAAATACTGGTGGAGAACATATTTCACGACTACTGCACTTCACCGCGACCACCGTGTTTTTACCGTGTGAGTTTTACGACGCCACTTCACGTAAAACGGGCGAAACTCCATCAATACATTATTGTTGTTATATGTGATACACTACTCAATACATCTCTCACCCAGACATAACAAATAGCGCAATTTACGGTATCAAAAATATGACAGAAAATATATTGTAAATTACTTGTTGGTCTCTGCCCTTTCCCTCCCTTTCAGCATTCACAATTTCCTCCTGCAATCTGAGCCTTTTTAAATCCGGGTAGTAGTCCCTCTCGATGATGTACGATGCAGCTGCCACGTAGTCGTCCTCCACCCTAAGCAATATACAGTTTGGCCTCCCCCCCGGTGTATGGACATTTAAGCCGCGTTGAACAAATACGAGGTTGAAATAATACCAGATTTTCCATCCTACTTTTATGGTCACAATTCTTCAATCCTCCAATATCAGTACGTTAGTAGTGCATTTTCTGCATTTCGCTTCGCGATTGTTCATGTGTTTGTCAACATTACCCTAACGACTAGTATTATGCGTTATGGACGCGTATAGTTCTGTTTCCACCGAAATAAAAAACTACACCCTGTATCGTATGTACAAAGCCGAGAAGAGGTGCAATATGATGTCCCATCGAGGTTCAACCAGTTCTCGCGGTATGGGAAAATCTTCGGTTTCACTGGTTATTCATATAATCTTTACATACGAGACGTGTATAGTTCTGTTTCCACAGAAACGTTAATCGATCACTACAGTGCTTTAGCGGGTATCCTCCCCAGTTGGAATGCCTTTTGGGGCTTCCTCAGAAACGCTATCTCCTTGGCACTGTAACCAGCCAGCTTAGCGCCTTGTGCAGTCACCAGCGACGAGTTGTTGTACTCTGGCTCGGCGAATTCGCGAGGCATGGCAACCTAGAAAAGAGGAGATGCCAAAGAGCTCGAGACCGTAGTGTTACGAGTTGAGTCGAAGACTGCCCGATTCTTCGACCGACCGTATCTTGATCAGGAAGTGAGGAAGGAGCGGTATTAGACATGTTAAATTTCGTAGCCACTGAGAGAGCTCCAGTAGGTACCACATTTTGAGATCCCAAATATCGGTATAGCCAATCATCACCATTTGCACCACGTCATCGACTCCGCTCGGGCTTGTTCAGTGTTGGAATATATGTCCGCTGATCTCAGGAGCTTGCTCACTTATTTTAGCAGCTTATAAAAGAATTGTCGTAGGAGTGTCGCGAAACCGACGAGAATTCCCCGAATTTCCTCCTACAATTTTCATATCTCCACCAACACATGTAGTTGACCATGTGCATAATTTCCCACACATTTGCAAGCGTGTCTCCACTTTTGAACCGAACGATTTTGGTAGTGTCAAGAATTCCGAAACTGGTAAAAACTCTCAACATTTGGAAGCCTGTCGCTCGCCAGAATCCTCCATGGTGCGATCTCCAGCCGAGCCCTAGTCATCAAATCGTCAACACCGAACGAGATTCGGAATTCGGCC
>NW_003209719.1:3252-5191 GCF_000006405.1 Perkinsus marinus ATCC 50983
TTTAAACGCGATAGTGACCGGTCAGGTGTTTTCTCCGCAAAGTGGAATATGTTTTTCAGTGCAACTCCAATGATATGATTGATTCGAATCAGCGTTATATAAAATACTATTACTGTCGTTTTGTGACTGTCACCAGTTGAGCTCCCAAGCCATACACAATTTCGAAGAGCGTAGATTATGAATGTAAATATTATCATTAGTAGCATCATCATTAATATTATCATTTTCCATCATATACTGTGGAAAAAGCGGAAAATGCTCTTGCTGGGAATCGAACCCACAACCCTGAGCTCCGTATTTGATTGAATGAATGTCTCAGTAGAAAAATAATTTTTTTGCCCTGTAAGAAAGTTTTTGTATGAATGCGCCGTTTTTTTGTCAAATTTTTCCTCCAATATTTTTTCAGTGTAATTATTCACCAACCGACTCGACTACTTCCTCTACTACAACGCTGGCCGCGGGAGTTGTATTCGGAAACTCGCATGATTAAACTCATCGGGGAGGTCATACCCGAGGTGAGTGATTACGGTGATAACCTTTATCTTATTACATATAAATGCTTTTATTAATACTATAATATAATGTATTTATATAGTCTGTGTATTAGTGAATAATAAATATTAAATGGAGTTCCACCCGTTTTACGTGAAGTGGCGTAAAACATGGTGAAAAACGCGATATTCGCGGTATGCCGTGGTCGTGAAATATGTTTTCCACTAGTGTTTTTCATATCACGGATGAAACTCCAATATAATATAATTGTTATATTAAAATATATGACAAAAAATATTGGTGAGTAGAATGTATTTTGATTGGGAATTTCTTATGGTCGAAAAATGAGGATTTTTTCTTATTTTTTTGCGGAAAAATATATATATATTTTCAGCACTGGAGTGTGAATTGGTCGTTAAAGAACAACCCGCCTCTTGCTGCTGCTGCTGCTGCTCCTGAGGAGACTAGACATGCTGATGGAGAGGATGACGACGATTTGTTGTCAATCGATCCTTCTGAGGAAAGGGGTGAGTCAGATTAATGTGTGTGTGATTCACACTCCCAAATCGATTATCGGGGCGTGCGCGAAGATTAATGTGATGTAATTAGCATCAGTATGGGAAGATAGGCAAATTCCTGCTCAGTTGGCGTAGGGATATATGTTTGCTTTCCTCAGCTGCTGAGCTCAGCAGAGTTTCCTCATTGATTATAGAAGTTCACATACGAATTCGGGTACAATAAGAATTTCCCAAAATTTCCTCATATTTTCCCACACTCGTGAAGACCTTGAGGCCCACCAGTGCTGTTGATGATGTTGTTCAGAGCACTACGTGCCGCTACTGCTCGCATTGAGATATGCTTATACGAGGGCTGGAGATTTGGGGAATTTATTGCCAGTAGAAATGCGGCTTGGGGATGCGGCGGAAATATTCAAGTGAGGAAATTGTGGTATTGGTATTATTTTTTGATTTTTTTTCTAGTATTATTTCGGACAGTAGTAAACTGCAGTCGTCGGCGGCTGTGAGGCAGTGGGTTTCCCGACATGTTTTGTATCTCTTCGAGACGAATCCTCTAGCGACCTGTGCGGTTCTGTCAAATAATACGGTAGGATTTTTTCACGCGCCACGAAATTATTTCGGAAATTTTTGGCAGGCATTGTTTCCTGTTGGGTCAATAGTGACGACTCTGGATGGGGAGCCGGCCTTGTTGCATCGTTATCTGAAGTATTTGTTGGTAACCAGAAATCAGCCAGCGCTGTGTAGGAGGGGAGGTCGCGGGTTCGATCCCTGGTAGCGGCGTTTTTTCCAGGTGTACCTTATTTGAACAGAATGGTCGACTTATTTCTGGAATATGAGCCGATTAGTTTGATAGTGTTATTGCGAGAAGTGGTGAATTTGGGATGTGATTTTGATAAGGCAAGCCACCCTGCTGGAGCTTATGTGGACTT
>NW_003209719.1:5291-8976 GCF_000006405.1 Perkinsus marinus ATCC 50983
CGCCGGTTCTACCCGCGCACTTTACGTTTTTAAGGTATGCCATATGCGAGAGCTCATCAGCCTCGTCCACGGCATACGCCTCTACCACTCGGTGTCCGCCGACTGGCCAGGTGCTGGTCTTAACACGAAGGAGGTTCGTCTACATGCTGAGTGCTTATCTGTCAGTTGTTGGGTAGTAGGTATTAGGCGATCCGGATAAGCGTAGGAGAGCGGATGATCTCGAGGATGCACTACAGGAGATTAACAGTAGGTGAAGATTGGAGGAGCTCTCGAGGCCTGTCTTATGGGCAGGTAGATGCTCGCGACTCAAGGAGTATATAGACTACCTCGTAGTGGTGTCACTGAAGGAGGAGGCAGGGGAGGGCTTGGCAAAGGGAACTGATGATATTTGCTATATACGTCAGTGTGTGTTGTATCTCCGATCTGCTGGTGATGATATTGAGAGGTGATGGCCACTACTGAGGTGATGGACATAGTTGTGCTTTAGAGCTATCGAACGGTTGTATAAATCGCGCTCTCACTTTGCTGAGTGTGCTAGGATGATAGGTGCCGGGATGGGCAACAGGACGGTCATCCTCAAGGCGGAGGTGGGCAGGGGGGCTGTTTGACTGTTGTTGAGGGGGGGGGGGGTTATCATGTCTCAGGTTTACCCTTGTTTTGATTCTCTTGCGAAGTACTACTATAGTTGCCGTGATGAGCTGCGGTTCATCAATGATCGGATACGTCTGGCACATATGGTGTTCGAGCAGTTGGATGCATATAGGTAGTGTAAGGATCATGGTAGATCCGCGTGGAGTTGGTGGAAAAACTAGATGTGTGCTATTATGGCATATATTAGTAGTAGTAGGAAAGGTGGAATTGCGAAATAATATTTTTATCAACCCTAGTAGTATTGCTTGTGAGCTCGAGGAGTAGGTTTGAAGAGAAAGGCCTCCTGTTGGGATCGAACTGGGGATCTGTCGATTATTCTATGGAGGACAAGTGCTCTACCAACCGCGCTACCAATACTTGGTGATTTGTGCTTGTATCTGCGGTCTAGTGGTGTTTCCCTCAGCCCTGAGACGCCGTCCTCTCTAGAGCAGCACTCGGTGCTCGAGTCTTGGCAGGATGTATGTCCATGGTGGTCTAAGGTGAGGCTACATTCGGGCCTAATGTGTATCTTGCCCTCAGAAGATGAGATATGCCTGTTGAGGCCAAGATGAGACACTACTGAGGTGAGGAGGAAAGGTCGTATCTTGATGCCACTATGGTTGTATACAGGTAATATGATTCTTCTTGAGCCTGGAAGCTTTGGGAAGTACCAGGAAGTTGGGCTGAAATACCAGGTAGTCGGTAATAGGCCCAATGGGGCGGGTAGGACTCCTTTCAGGGGTACTGTCCGATCGCTATCGTTGACGGTAGAGGTCTGCTTGTACCGGGTGACCCTCAGCATGGCCTCGTCCTCCGACTCGATGGAGGGACCGCGTCCTTGGTGGCGTTTTCGTCTCCTGGCGCCGTGAGGAGGTAGTAGTAGCCCTTCGGGGAGAGGGTAGTGGGAGGTGGCGTGTTGGCAGGTTTATGGCTGACCACAGTAAATATGAGGAATGGGTGAAGGCGTATTGCCGTTTGATGCCTCCACTTATCCCCTTGTTGCAGTAGGGCATTTGGTGGCGATTTTCGTTAGAGGTTCATTTTCAGAATGCAGGCGGAATTCCCGCATATTCCGGGTGCACTGTTCGGGGGAGAAGGTAGGAAACTAGCTGATGGATCTATCACTTTCTTGCCAGGGTGTGTGTGTGTGGTTCTTGGGGTTAGGGTGCGCACAAGAGCCTAAAGTGTTGCGAATGATATGCTTTCAGATAAGTCCGATCGTCAGGAGAGCGGCCCTGGGCGGGTTCGACTGGACGTGGCCTGCGAGACGGAGTTGCATCCGCAGCAGCAGCATGTGGATAAGGAATATGAGTGGGTTGGAGGAGAGTCACCTCAGCGGTATGGTATTGTGGCAGATGGAACGAATGGAGGCTGCGGGAGAAATTGTTGAGGGCAGTGACGCTACGACAGAAAAAGACGAGAAGTGTCCAGACTGATTACTCCTCCTTCAGAAGAGACAGTGACGTGCAGGTGAGTAACACCACATACAAGTTGTTGTCAGAATCGATTCACACTGGTGGGGGAATTATTGACAAACTTGACCTGGTTGAATTCTACATCGTTTGAGCTCGATGACTGTGCTTGACATGCTCAGGTCTATCTCCCCAAGACTGCAACGACGAATACCTCCCATGACAAGTGGACAAATCCGGTGGTTCATAAACGATACTTGGTCGGTATGAGAGGAGCCAAAAAGGATGCATTGAAAAGTGTGGATATCAAGTTTGACATGTGATGAATCGAATGGCCTTATTACCGTTGTTGTCCGACTGGATATTTGTTTGTTTGAGTGAGTCACAGTTGGTGGTGGGGTGAGTTGCTTTGGAGCTCATGTGTGGGTGTCAATGACACCGTGTTGTGGACTCGTGATTGCTTTGGAAACTTCCAGTTATGTTGAGGATGTTCTGGTAGGTGTGAACTGACTTGCGAATTGAGGGGAAAAATATTCATAAAAACTGAGTGCTGTGGGGTTCGAACCCACGCGGACCGTGTCCAGTGGATCTTAAGTCCACCCCCTTAACCACTCGGGCAAACACTCGGTGTGAGTTGTGTGCATCGACTCAAACCAGCCATGTACAGTTTGATCGTGCCATGTACCCAACTGCATTCTCGGGCTACAAACACTCTGAAGGTCATCGACTTGGGGGTCGTGGCGGCGGACAAAGACTTTCGCGCGATCGAAGGTGGCAACGGATCAGTACCACTCCGCACTCATTTGCGCGCAATTTGAGTGGTGTAGTGTGTAGCCTAGATTTGTTCACGAGTTACGTTTCGAGGTCCTTTAGTGGTTCTTCCTCCGCTTCTCGATATGAGACAATAGGCTCTGTAGGTTGGCTAAGCTACAGTCGTCTGCGTGCTATGGGAATGCTGAAGCCCCAACTATGGCACCAGTCGTCGCGAGCACTACTTCCGATAGTGAATCGCGGTCGTTTTCGCGGCGAGAATCCGATCGCATTGGCCGACCAGAAGACGAGCATCTCCCTATGGTGAGTTGGCTGCGAGAGAGAATACGTGCCTTTTACTGATTCTCATATTGCTCGCCAGCTCAAAGGAGGCGTTTATCGTGCCACAGGGAAAAGCATGGCACTACCGAAACGGTACGGCCAGACTAGGGGAACTGATGGATCGAAGAAAGCCCCTGCGACTCTAAGACGGAGTACACTGAATGACACGACTTTCTCGTGAGTTGCAACTAGTAGGGTGTGTGCGTTCCCTCCTGTTCCATCAGGTATCGCCAACAGCAAGGAGTACAGAGTAACTCAGATGTGGCAGGTTGGTCACTCGCCTAAACTTCAAGTGTGTACTTGAAGTTTTAGGGAAGCGTGGGGTGGTGGCGACACTGACAGGTCCGAGGGAGGTGCGGTCGCGAGAGAGTCGGTCTTCCACGTCTCCAGCCTCCTCAACCTCCAGTCGTCACCCCAAGCGCAGTCGATTAGGTCGGTAACATCTCATTGAAGAATTCATGCTGGTAAGATTTTCGCTGTATCTTGCAGCACTCTTGTTTTTCGTATTGAACCAACACGTGGGAGTGCGATGTCGCTCGCGAAACCAGTTA
>NW_003204797.1:0-1057 GCF_000006405.1 Perkinsus marinus ATCC 50983
ATTTTTTGTGTCCTCTGGTTGGCAGAGCGATGCATCACCTTGGCTATGAATCCTGAAGCACTTATCGACAGTTTGGTCGAGTGGTCCAAGGCGCTGGCTTTAGGCGTCAGTCCGAAAGGGCGTGGGTTCGAACCCCACAGCTGTCAGTCTATATACCTGACTGGTCTTATATTGAGAACCGAGACCCTTTCAGAAGCGAGGTAGTGCAAGACCAAAACCTTTTGATCGATATTGTGACATCGCACCTCGCAGAATCCGTTCAATCCATTTTTTGTGTCCTCTGGTTTGGCAGAGCGATGCATCACCTCGGCTATGAATCTTGAAGCACTCATCGACAGTTTGGTCGAGTGGTCTAAGGCGCTGGCTTAAGGCGCCAGTCCGAAAGGGCGTGGGTTCGAATCCCACAGCTGTCAGTCTATATACCTGACTGGTGTTATATTGAGAACCCAGACCTTTTCAGAAGCGAGGTAGTGCAAGACCAAAACCTTTTGATCGATATTGTGCCATCGCACCTCGCAGAATCCGTTCAATCCATTTTTTGTGTCCTCTGGTTTGGCAGAGCGATGCATCACCTTGGCTATGAATCCTGAAGCACTTATCGACAGTTTGGTCGAGTGGTCCAAGGCGCTGGCTTTAGGCGTCAGTCCGAAAGGGCGTGGGTTCGAACCCCACAGCTGTCAGTCTATATACCTGACTGGTCTTATATTGAGAACCGAGACCCTTTCAGAAGCGAGGTAGTGCAAGACCAAAACCTTTTGATCGATATTGTGACATCGCACCTCGCAGAATCCGTTCAATCCATTTTTTGTGTCCTCTGGTTTGGCAGAGCGATGCATCACCTCGGCTATGAATCTTGAAGCACTCATCGACAGTTTGGGCGAGTGGTCTAAGGCGTTGGCTTCAGGCGTCAGTCCGCAAGGGCGTGGGTTCGAATCCCACAGCTGTTAGAAATTTCTTTTCGTGTGATTTGATGAAGAACGCATTCCGCGTAAACGGTTCGAAACCGTTTTTGTGTCATGTCCTATAGTGTAACGCATCTTCTCCGCTATATTTTTGA
>NW_003202246.1:0-3114 GCF_000006405.1 Perkinsus marinus ATCC 50983
TCCAGATCGACGAGGCTACTGTCGGTTGAGCCGGGCATATCACAAGGGATAGGTGTGAATACGGGAGCATACGCGAGAGTGTACACATATACAGTGCGTGCCAACTTCATATGCAAATGTATGTCAACATAGCTACAGCCTAGCCGGATGATACTATAGCGTGATCAAACGGGACCAGATGCATAATAGTTGGGGTAAATGTCCGACATCGGAAATCCATTTTGTTGGGCCTAGTAAGTGCACTTCCCGGAAAGGCTTTCGCATCCGGTTTTCAGCGGCGCTGAAAACCAGCGCTGAACCAGCGCTGATTCAGCGCTGGGTCACCCGCTACCTGCGCTGATTATGCCAAGGGAAGTGGTGAGGTTGATTGGCGTCGGCAGCCATCCTATATTGACTCCGCCGGCCAGAGAGCTAGTTTGAACGCATGTACACGAAACCAAATTTTTACACACATTACCTGAGAAGGTTCTGTAGTAGTTTGGTCCTCTGTTATGGAATGCCTGATTTGTTAACGCGAAGGACAAACAGTGATACTTTAGCATAGTATACCCCCGTCACGGTCTATTTATGTTGTCGATGATCGTTGTATGAGATTGATGATGGATCGTGTTGGACGGTGGATTTTGGGATTCTCCTACGAGGATGGTCTAATCTCAGTTGGGAATGACTACTCGAACATGGAAGATGCTGTTGACCAGCAGCTGGTTCCAATTCCCCGTAGCACACAATGAGTCTCTCTTGGGTAAAGGAATCCCTTAGCTGAGCATATGGTGAATATTTTCCACATCGGATAAGTTCAATCAAGCCTTACAAGTTTCTGCCCTGTTACTAAAACCAGTGCGGTGATATTCAAATCGACAAGCCGCTAACAATTTCCTTATTCAACAATTTCCTTATTCAACAATTCCCTCATTCCATCATCGTATTGTCGGATTGTATAAACAATCACTCGCAACAGTATACAACATATAAAATGTCCAAAGATGATGTCAATCATGAAGCGTTCGTGTTGATCTTACAAGCCTCCTAGTTACCGATCTGTCGGGGCCCGACAGTCAAGCCTACCTCTTTCCACGACACTCCGCCCTCGTCTGACCACCACAAGTTAGAAAGGAAATCCGTCATAGTAGCCGACCATGATCATCGACTAGCCACCTACCGTACCAGGCATACTCTCAACAATACACATTGGAAGGGAACTCACCGTTGATGGTGCTGAATCCCATGGCCCATCGGGGTTCCCATGAGGCGCACGCAGGCAGGCGTTGCCAACTTCCACCAGACTCGTCAGAGCACCAAACGTAATTGAGGTGGATGTTGTCCATACCAAGCTCTCCGCAAACAACAATCCTGAAACGATAAGAGCCATTATTACATACGACGTAGCAACTACTCACCTTCCACTGTGCTGCACAGTCTGTGCAGAATAGTACAGGCGAGATTACAGCGCGGTGAGAATGATCCGTTCGGATCGACAGGAATGACTTCCGTCCACGTGCGACCGCCAAACGTCGTTCCAGAGGTCGTTCCACAAAAAGTGAACTCGCCAAAAAGAACCAATGCCACGTCCTCTCGGAGGGAGATCATGCAATGCCCCATCCTCAGAGACCATTCGGCCGAAATTGTTCGACGTCCCCATGAACGACCGCTATCAACACTGCAATACCTGCAGGCACCATTCAGACGATACCGAAGGCTGCGAGAACCAACACATCGCTCATTGACCGAGACATACTGTCGAGACCACTGCCAAGATAAACGGTGTTTCCATTCCAGCATACAGTGAGGCTGTGCCCAGATTCTGGGCACAGCCTCAGAACTCCTCTCGTTCTGGGCCCCAGAACGACCATCGAAACCGTCAGGACGTAAGCGTTGACAGCCTGTTGCGAATGCCGCAACAGATGTGTAGTCCTGGGAAGAGCATTAACAACCTCAAGATGGATACAATATACTCACCAAGAGAGATAACCCAACCGCGTTGAGGACGCGCTTACAACGACAGCATTGAGTGCTCCCACAAGGGCGGCCACTTATAAGCCGCTGGTGAAGCCACTTGTTCCTCTGGGGTGACATCCTCAGTGAATACCTGCCACCAAAGAGTCTCCACAACGACGCTGGAAAGACCTGAGTACCGATGAGTGGGATGACCAGCATAGGAATGATAGACGTTGATGGGACAGTAAAGGCTCGGAAGATGGGCTAGTCGGAGTGTTGGGAATGGAAATTCAATGACGGAACTCGAAAACTACGTCCGACACGGCTGGATGCACTGCAACGCAATACAATACAACCTGCAACTTAGTTGCGCTGATAATCTATTACTCGGGCGAGTGCGATGAACACAGCCGTTCCATCTGCTAACCGGAAGGCCAGCTTGAGTTGACAGGCTAAATCGCCCAGACTATTGTCGGCGATAAAACAGTTTAAATGATTAAGCGTAAGCCATCGCTCCTGCTGAGTTCAGTACTCGATGAATAGTTGAAATCCGGTGGTGGCGGCGACGTTAAAACTCCTGGGGGAGGGGGATAACTGCATGGCTGTGCTTCTGACCACCCATCTCTTGGGTGAGGTGAAAAAGGTGTGATATGAAGTTTATCACACTGGCAGTGCAGGCTCGTATCGTGGAAACAAATTCAACCATTGGGATCCTGCCAATCTTTACAATAAGTTCCTTGTCTTCTCCCTTGAGAATTCGTGGGATAGAAGCCCCGATGATTAGCATCAATTTTACAGAACAAATTCCAACAGTCTCGCAGGACATAGGGCTTCGGAGTTATACACGGACGCTCCTTGAACCACTTGGAATCCAGGCACCAGCCAATAGGACAGTACTTCACTGGCCCTGGGGTGGTAGGAGGACTTGTCCGACTAGGAGTTACCGAAATGTTCCTCTGTGCTGCAACAAAGGTGAATGTGAGATATAGATATGGGATGAATGCCATAATGTAACTGATCCCTGAAATTCTCCCTTTCCCAAAGAACAGAACAACACCACCAGTGAAGCATGTTCGTTGAACGTGAAAGAAATACGATAGGTTCTCGCACAGGAGAATAACAACCGATCAAACTCAAATTGCTGCTAACAACAACAACACGACCATTCTTATACTATAA
>NW_003210825.1:0-1235 GCF_000006405.1 Perkinsus marinus ATCC 50983
GAGATAGATCCCGAGACAAGTCTCAAAATCATTCCTAGGACTGGCTTATGGTCTTGATCAACCCTGAGAATCCCATACTAGGGTCGACCTCGAGTTTCAAGATCAGTTTTTCAAACACAACGAGTTTCACGAGTTGAGTGCACGCAATCACATGTGCACACGTGCTTGTCTAACTGTGTTCCATAGTATCCTCCATTGTGTGAGCTTGTATGGCATCTTAGATCTCATACTATCAGTACGGTAACTGCGATGAATCTCAGGATCAATATTTCTAGCTTGATTAACGTTTACTTCATCAGCTCAGCACGAAAAGCGCGAGTTAGTGAGATCGTATTCAGCGATTTACCATTGTCGGAGTTGAGGGAGATGATGTATGTAGCAGAGAAATCATCAGATGATGAGTATTGAAGACAGAGAAAGGTAAATATGAGTAAACGCATGATTCACAGCTCGGTAATGCCCAAATTGTTTTGCACGGCATCCGAGGTTACTAGCCTTACCCAAGAACTCGGAAGCCTGAGAACCCAAGTTATGACGCACGTTGCACGCGTATACAGGACATGCGTCAACAATCAACACAGCGGATATGCGGAGCCAGTGGATGTCTGAGGGGCGCAAGTACCACTGAGCTGGAGTCTTGGCCAAGAGGGACATGAATGGTTCGAACTATCTTGTTGCAGCTCTATCGGTACGGTCAATGAAAATCTTCCTGACCTTCGCAGTCGTCATCATCTATGCTGCCTTCTGGGAAGGATGCAGCAGCAATGGTATGCCCCGTTCTCGGCTACAGCACTCGAACCTTTAGTTTCAGATACCACCACAGCCGCCCCGGCCACCACAGCTGCCCCGTCTACTACAGCTGCCCCGGCTACAACAGCCGCCCCGTCCACTACAGCCGCCCCGGCTACTACAGCGGCCCCGTCTACTACAGCCGCCCCGGCTACTACAGCTGCCCCGTCTACTACAGCCGCCCCGAATACAACAACCGCCCGGTTCACTACATTCGCCCCGGCTAATACTACTACAGCCGCTCCTACTACTCCGAGATAGATCCCTCAGCGATCACTCTTGGTAGCATCTGTTGCGGCCTTATCCTTCTTCGGAACTCTCGTTTTCTGCAAGCGGTGGGTATTCGTACTTTTCAGTCTATTCACCACTGCACTGCAGTCTAGTCTAGTCAGCTGACTATTGAGCACGGGCTTTGCGCACGTGCGTCGTAGAGCGCGGGAAGCTTC